>NC_068997.1:20924360-20925493 GCF_001194135.2 Octopus bimaculoides
ATATATATATATATATATATATATATACCAGAGTAAGCACATAAAATGTGCAACAAGGTGGTAAAAGGAGTAATCAAATACCAGAGGTAGAGTAATATGCTTTATTTAAAAGCAGCAGAAATATAACAAATGACTGTTACTCAGAGTTTCACGTTCCCGTTCATCGAACAGTATTCTGTCCGATGAACGGAACGTGAAACTCCGAGTAACAGTCTTTTGTTATATTTCTGCTGCTTTTAAATAAAGTATATATATATATATATAGTTTTTGGAAAGCAATGTCGATTTTTAATATTCAGTAAATAATAGTAATAATATTTTATAAGCTAAGAGCTTATAAGCGATCATTGTGTAATGACTAGAGTATATAAGTCGTCGGCATAAAAAAGTATGGCTTTCTGTACGCATGGGGCTCACGGCACTTTGCTTTCGCGACAAGTCTGATACCTTTACATAAACGGATAGATAGATAGATAGATAGATAGATAGATAGATAGATAGATAGATAGATAGATAGATAGATAGATATAACGGGCTTCTTCGGAAATTTTCGTCGGCTCGGAGTTATAGAAGATGACACTTAACCGAAAAGTCACGTAGTGAGACTGAATTCGAGACTTTGCATTTGAGAATCAAACTTCTAAGCAGTTCTTGCATCGATATATAGAAAAAACAATGTCGATTTGTCAAGAGACATTGCTATGGGATTGAACTGTGAACCTCGGGATTATGAATGAAACTCTGTAACCATTCGGCTATGTCGGTGTCCGTAGATAGATAGATAGACACGCACACACTCACACACACAAATATTCATATATATACACACACACACAAACATAGAAGTAGTGTAAGAAGACAAAGACATTCAATAGATAAACATAAGCACGTTTCTGTTTGGTAACAAATTTTGTGTATGTGGTACAACATGTTTTCACGCCTCATTAGAGTTTCCCTGTGAGTTTATCTCATTGTACACTTGTCATTACAGAATTTTATCTTTCAGCTCCTTGTAAATCTATTCAAAAGCAATACCTTTTCTGAACTATCCACACAAAATCTTTATATCATTTACGCGGCTTATTTATTCAACATCAGAATATGCACATTCGTATATATATATATATATATAT
>NC_068997.1:20928448-20929372 GCF_001194135.2 Octopus bimaculoides
AGAGAGAGAGAGAGAGAAAGAGAGAGAGCGACAAATAGACAGCCAGAAACAGAGACAGAGACAGACAAACAGAGAGGAGTAGGAGGAGGAGATTTGTTTCTTGCCTTTTCATTTTAAGAATATATAGACATTTAGGGAGATGGACCCGTGTGACAAAAACTTTTGTCCCTATGAAATTTGATGTGTTGGTCATTTTCCTGCCCATTTTTTTCCCAATCGAACTTCTTAGAAGTGCAGACAGACAGCTGATTATGCGTTGCTCCAGTAGCAGTGTCAACGCGAGCCTACAATATTGAAACATCGCTGCATTTGTTGTCTCCTCGATCAAATATGTCTAGAGTTAGATAGCTCATTCAACAGCCTCGGTGTAGATATATCTACGATATGTGTTGTTTCCTTGCTCATATATGACTAGTAAAAGCATAATGGTTTACTCAGCACGCTCAGTGTGTGTATCATACCTCAGTGCGTGTATCTCTTTGATACGGTGCTGAGACAAGTAACTGAATCAGTATGCATACGAGAATATGACTCCAGTCTTATCTGTGTGACCGAGAAAGTTAACACTAAGGAAATATGCGCCAGAGATGCATGCACCTCCCATATACACACATATAGATTTGTGTATTGTTGCTTCTGGACATGCATATGGTCTTGTATATATCTATATGTGCGTATGTGCACATGTAGAGGCGTATCAATTTATACGTGCATGTATTTATGTGTATGTGTGTGTGTATATATATTGTATTCTTCCAATACTGAAACACGTGTAGTTCCTTCATATTTAATATACTTGTGGCCATGCATATGGCCTTGTATATATCTATATGTGCTTATGTGCACATGTAGAGGTGTATCAATTTATACGTGCATGTATTTATGTGTATGTATGCGTGTATATATATATATATATACATATAT
>NC_068997.1:20929840-20930923 GCF_001194135.2 Octopus bimaculoides
TCGTGATGTGCAAACTGATACCATGAGTTTACTGTCAGATATACTCATTATGTTATTTTTGTATTATTTGAAATAGAATACCCGCATATCGATTAATCCCCCAAAATTGAATATTGACTTTTATCAGATACTTTGTATATTTAAAGATGAATATATAAAGATATACGATAAATTAGACCTCAAATTACGATATGTAGATGCATATAACTCTGCAGGATTACACCTGATTGATTTGGGGTGTTTTTCAGTGGGGTATATTTAGATTTTTAGCTTGGCAGAATTGAAGCCGCCCATCAAGAAAGTGGCAAAGTACTTTTCTCTAAAGGAAAACAAGCGTTTGGACTTGTGATTATCTGAAATGGTTCAAGCATGCATATATGTGTGTGTGTTGTGCATATGTGTGCGTACGTGTGATTCGATGTGCAAATGTGATTGTGTCCTTATATTCATACAGGAAGTTCAATTGGAGAATCCCTAGTGTGTGTTTTTACATGTGCATGTTTATAAACATATATATATATGTATCATTGTGTGCATGTAAGTGTGTGTGTGTATGCGTGTGTGTTTGTATACATGTACCATATATTATATATGTGTTCATGGAGATAGGTGCATGTGTGTATGTAAGTATGTGTAATTACAAATGTAAGGTTATACAAACGAATACATATATTATTGACATTCTTCGTAGAGTTTTGCTTTGCAAGCCGACTTGCGCTTTCTTTTTTCTTTGTAACACGTCATTCAAATACGATTGATTCTATTTAGCATATACCTATTATGTTTTATCTTTTATCTTTTACATGCTTAGTCATAGGACAACGACCCAGCTGGGGCACCATCTCGAAGGGTTCAATCGAACAAATCAATAAAAAATACTTGTTTTTTTGTTTTTTTTAAGCCTGGTTTTCACTCCTCCGGATTCTTTTACCGAACCACTTGGTTACGAAGACATAAACAAAGCAACTCCGGTTGTTAAGTAGTAGTGGAGAAACAAATACAAGCAAAAACGAGCGAGAACAGACACGCGCGCACACACACACACACACACACACACACACACACACACACACACACACACAC
>NC_068997.1:20931299-20934159 GCF_001194135.2 Octopus bimaculoides
TGTGTGTGTGTGTGTGTGTGTGTGTGTGTGTGTTTGTGTGTGTGTGTGTATGCTTATATTTTATTTCATTTTCGAAGCTGTGGCTCTTTTATAGCTTCGATGAGTTTCACGTTTTCTTTCTTTTTTTTTTTTCAATACACCATTTTAAAAAATCGTTGTAATGCACTTACAGGGAGACTTCTACAGACTAAAAAAAGAAAAAGAAGAAAAAAACAGAAAAACAACTCCGTACTAAAATACAGTATCCAGAACAGTACAAAGAAAACTATCTGCAATGAAATGACTTCATTTTGGATAAAATATAGCAAATATATCATATCTTCTAACACCGGCTAAACACATACATTCACAGAGAGATATAGCGAATGCTTACACAGGTTCAAAATGCCAGTGACGAAATTACTACTTAGAAGATACATTTAGATTCTTCTCCACAAACAAAACACTTGATAAAGAAATCCACAGAATAAAAACAAACACTAATGAACAACTGTTATTCCAACGAACGAATAGAACAAGCATTAAAACAATAGATACACAAATACAGCTCTTATTAAAATTACACAAACCATCAATACATAAATCGTATTATACGAATCAAATGCATAGTAACTATAAAGTAAATGAATACATTATTAATGACCTCATAAAACAGAATAGAAAATGCGTTACAACAAACTATAAACCAACGTTAATAATATACTACAAATATACTAAAATTAAAAATGTTCTTAATAAGAAAGCACAAACATGTAAATCCACAAATAAGCTACTTAATCACTAAATTGATTTATAAATTTGATTGTATATGTGGAAGTTGTAAATTTCACGACTGCAATTCATATATTGGTCATACAAGTACGATACTCTCCCGCCGACTCACTATGTACTGACAATAAGCAATTGCAATGCACTAAACAACATTACACGCTTCGGGGTTCTCCGTCGGTGCAGGATGACCATTTATCTGAAGAAGTATGTGCAGGCTCGGGGTCAGAGTTTTGAAGAAGGCTTTCCAGGCCACTGATGGAAAGGCTGCCGACTTCGGCCAATACAACTTCGTACAAGTTTCGCCGCGGGTGTTATTGTCAAAATGCAAACGGTGTCACAAATCTAACGCTTGATTTTCACTTCTTCTCTTTTTTTTTTTTATTTCTTAATAACCCTGAAAGGATGAGAAGGTAGTCAGACGGCAAAGCTTGAAGATTTGGAACTAATGCCTCGAAGCAGTCTTTCCAGCGCTCTAACAACCCTGCCAATTCGCCTTCGTCGTTTCATTTCCTGCAATGCATGGCAGACACGCATGCGCGTACTCACATACACAAATCCAAACCCAACCATACACACACACACACACACACACACACACACACACACATATATATATAGAGAGAGAGAAAGATAGATTTGTGTGCATACATATATATATATACACACGCATACATATATATATATACATACATATACATATATATATATATATATAATCTAAATAAGCAATAAGGATAACCAGAGGTAATGCATATCATCATCATCATCATCATCATCATCATCATCATCATCATCGTCATTATAAATCATTGTCATTCTCATCATTATCATCATCATCATCATCATCATTATCATCGTCATCATGATCATCGTCATCCCCCTCATCATCATCATCATCTTCATCATCATCTTCATCATCATTGTCATCATCATCTTCGCTGCCTGTTTCGGTGGATTTCAGGCAGAACATAAGCACTCAACAGTAGTCTTCCATTGTGGTCTGTCCTGAGTGCTTTCCTTTACTCTTTGGTTCCATTTCGTTCCCAGTTCCCTTCAATTTCTCTTCTAATCTCTCTGGTAAGTAACGCTCCAGAACCTTGTCTAATTTTGTTTTCTATCTAGTGTTCCAATCTATCTAGTATTATATAAGAAATAAATTATACTCGGAAAGAGAGAAAGATAGTATCTGTCTACTTCGAGCCTAGTCTATCGCGAGACTCGGACTTACTTTCATTTCTAAGTGTTTAAACTGAAAATACAATCCTTCGCCTCCTCCCCACCTCGCGAACGAAACGCTATTCCATCATAGAGTTTACGCCCCTAGCACAAGTGCTGGATCGAGAAAAAGCTACGGAGCTGTAAATCCTACTGGTGTCCGGTCCGGATGAGTTTTCCGGTACTGAGTCAAATTAAACCGCAGGCTTCACTCCAAATAATGCCCTTCCATCAATTCCTGTAAAATTTCTGTTTGCAACCATACTCACCACAGAAGCATTAATGGTTTCTTATGCAGGCTCCTTCCAGTGTCATCGAAGCGAACGCTGGCGGAGAGCCAGTCACCTCGTTTACAATTGAAACTACGAATGAATCTGATTGTCTTCGAACCTCGCAGTTTCGCTCTTGATCGAGGAAAAGGTATTTGTCAAATGACGACGCTGTAGTACATCTTTTACAGTTGCATGTACTTGAGCAACTAGAAATAAACTGCCTTTCTTGAGAACCTCAAGCGCCGACCAGATCCTAAAATTTTAACCACTGCACCTCGCACCTTGACAGGTGTTTGTGCATCTCAGGTAAGATACTCAGAAGATTGATAGCATCTCGGAACCCATTAAGCGAGCTGAAGCGCATAGATTAAAATGCTTTATTCTAATGCAAGCACTACTATAGATCAATCAGAATTACTAGATAAATTTAATTTAAATTGTTTCAAAACATAACGGATTGTAATAGAGAATAATCCAAATTGTAAATGCTGCTTATAAATTCTATCTATCTATCTATCTATCTATCTATCTATCTATCTATCTATCTATCTATCTACACACACACACACACACACACACACACACACACACACACACACACA
>NC_068997.1:20935244-20939291 GCF_001194135.2 Octopus bimaculoides
TTAGTTATTCGGCAAAAGTAAAACATTTACTAGGCTCTATTTATTCGACTAAATCTTTTTAAGGCGGTTCTCCAGCATAGCCACAGTCTAATGATTAAAATAAGTAAAAAAAAAAAAGGTTAAGCTGGCATATTACCTACACATACACGTGCAGTGACATGGTCAGCATTGAAGACAGTGGCCTGAAGTTTTAGGCAAACCTTTGGAGATAAGCTTGTTTACACATGATATCGCAGCAGCGAGATTTTTTTTTTTTTTTCAAAATCCATCCATTTTTTTACTTCAGTTAGTTGATTAACCAACGTCTTTATCTACTACGCTATGCTCGTAGACAAAGGAGTTGTGGCATAAACAGTGCAGTCACCTAAGGGGTTCTGAATTCAATCCCAAGCAAGGCACTAAGGTAATGAAAATATAAAAATAATAATTGCTATTGGTGGTCAGTTCTTGGTGAACTTTGATCCAGCAGACATTTGATTAAAGACATATGGTCTCAGCCGTCACAATCTAGTCTTTTGTTCAAGCATACAGCCCCTATTCTACTGCTGTTGTTCCTTATTTCTTTATTGCCCACAGGGTGCTAAACATAGAGGGGACAAACAAGGCGAGACAAAGGGATTAAGTCAATTACATCGACCCCAGTGCGTAACTGGTACGTAATTTATCGACTCGAAAGGATGAAAGGCAAAGTCGACCTCGGCGGAATTTGAACTCGGAACGTAAAGATAGACGAAATACCGCTAAGCATTTCATCCGTTGTGCTAACGTTTCTGCCAGCTCACCGCTGTTGTTCCTGTTGTCGAATAACGCTGATCACTAGAATACCAACATAATTATTCAACCAACACCTCGCAGCTACCCATTTAACAGCATGGATGTATATGATATTTACAATATTGCATTTTAAAGCGGTGCTAGCTTTTCTAATTTACTAATACATGTCCCGTTTGTCACTAATCCATGTCATCACTGATCCGAGAGAACAAGGTACGTTCATTTGTGAACTATACTACGTTATCACTGATATGAACTGATATAACACGGATCGGTGACCAGTCGAAGATTCTGTCTATATTGAAAAACGCGCTAAAGGCATCACCCAGTGTCCAGCTACCAACAATGCACTAACTGTCGCTTATGCTTACTATGGGCCGCGCTTTTGGTGTCAATGAATCTACCATTAGATCTATTTCCAAAGTGTTTGGAAATGATTCGTTTATCAGGGATTCACTAATCACTGATTTTGTTGTTGTTTTATTTTCTTTGGAACCAGACACCCGTGATACACGAACACTGATGTTGGAGAACTGCAGTTATTTCTCATCAACAAGAATATTTCAGAACAAATGTGAATTGTGGTCCCTGCAGTTGACTGGCCGAAAAGTACTGGGAATTTAATGCCAATTAAACTCTCACTTACTATGTTACTCTCTAGCCTTGATTTCTTTTCGGGTTTTCTCCGTTTGTTCTTGGTTCTAAAGAGAGTACAAGCATGCCTCAACTTACGTCGTTTCGAGTTAGATATTTTTCGACTTTATGAAGGTGTTTCTTTCTGGAAATTAATGGCAAAAATGAACTTCAGCTTACAGTCGATATATCCGATTATACGTCGGATATAAAAATAAGGAAAAACACCTAAAATTCAATACTAAAGAGGAAAATCAAATAAAATACACGTGAAAATATGTACAAACCATTTATTAGACAAAAACTAAATTTTTTCAAATGTACGAAGTTACGTACGAATTAGCGACGTAATTTGAGGTATGCCTGTATATACTTCAGGGCAATGCTTTATAAGGCAGAAGCATTTAGCTGTATAAGGCAGAAGCATTTAGCTGTATAAGGCAGAAGCGTTTAACTCCCTTAGGTATTACGTATCCCAAATCCGCATAACTCTCACCGTATTGCAGATCCTTTTCATACAATACGTTCGTCTCTTTTGAGAGATACAACAAAGAAAAAACCGGAAAACCCCGGTAGGGTGTGGTATAAGGGATATTTGACTGTTACTTCTAGAGTCTTCCTCGTTAGCTCTGTGATAGTGACGGCAGGTGGGGTAAGATGTAATAATGATCGAGGTGGTGGGGGTGCCGATGATGATGACGACAACGACGATGATGATGATGGTGGGAATGATGATGATGATGATGGTGGTGGTGATGATGATGATGATGATGATGATGATGATGATGATGATGATGATGATGATCGTCATCATCATCATAGTGGTGGTGGTGGTGGTGGTGGTGGTGATTTTTAAGACTGACTAAAAGAAAGAAAGAAAGAAAGAAAGAAAGAAAGAAAGAAAGAAAGAAAGAAAGAAAGAAAGAAAGAAGGGGGAAAGAAAGTGCGACAGAAAAGAAGAAAGGAAGGAAGAAGGAAAGAATGGATGAATGAAAGAAAAAATAAAATATTAAAATGACAAGAATAAAGAAATATTTAAAATGAAATATAAACAGTAAAATAAAATTTAAAGGAGCAAAGAATAAAAGAAAGAAGGAAAGGAAGAATGAAAAGAGAAGAATAAATGTAGAAAAAAGATGAAGGAGTGAAAAAAAGGAAAAAAAGAAAATTCGGAATGAAAGATGATGGTGAGAAGAAACAGGAATGAAAAGACGAAGAAAATAAAACAACGAAGAACGAAGGACGGTAAAATTTTATATATAATAATGTATATATTATTAGATAAAGAAGAAAATAGATTGAGAAATTGAATGAAAGAAAATAAGAATGAATGAGTGAATAAACTAAAAGAAGAAATAAAACGAAACGGAAGAAGAAACTTTAAGCAAACTTCTGATGATTTTAATGAAAGCAGCAAAGAAAAATCAGAAGCAGCCGACAAACCTTATCACTACTCACATTACATGTGTATTACTTCGCTTCATACACTTATACAATATAACATATAACACTCCATCACTACTCTCATTATAAATGTATTACTCCGCCTCATCCACTTCACTAAGCATAGAAGACACGCATAGAAGTCTGCTGCTGCTTGCTTGGTATTCGTTATTCTCTTCAAGAGAAGGCGTGGTCCAAGGTTCAAATTACTCCGCCCCTCTTCACTTCGTTGTTTGTCGGTTATTGTTAATATTATTTTATTTATCATTCCGCGCAGAAAATACGTTACTATTTTGTTTTGCTTTGTATTTTTTTAAAATTCCCACTGGAATTGTCGTTTCCTTTTCTTCACCTTATTTTTATCGATATTATTATTGTTGTTGAATGTTTTGCTATTTATTACATATTTCTTGGTGGTGTGTATATTTGATTCATCGCTGATTCGACGTTGTCCTAATAAGTTAATGGTGTTGCTTATAATGATGATGGTGATGTTGATAATGTGGATGATGGTGACGGATATATTTGCTGTTACGAAATAACTTTTATGTGTGTCTATGCGTGTGTATAAACAGAAACTGAGAATAGGCGCCGGTGTGGCTGTGTAGTAAAAAAGCTTGCTTCCAAACCACATGGTTTCGGTTTCAGTCCCATTGCGTAGCACCTTGGGTCTTCTACTACAGCCTCGGACCGACCAAAGTCTTTTGGATGGATTGGGTAAACAGAATGAAGCCCATCGTGTGTATATATATATATATTTATATATATGTATGTATACACACACACACACACACACACACATACACACACACACACATATATATATATATACGTATGTATATATATATATATATTTGTGTGTGTTTGTGTTTGTGTGTGTTTGTGTTTGTGTGTGTGTGTGTGCATCATGTGCGCATGCATGCGTATTTCTGCCTGTGTGTGCATAAAATGTACACTTCTCTCCAAATACACGATCACATTATCCGCCATGCATACAGATTTCAGTAAGCATGTAACTATATAATGTGTGTGTGTACACGCAGACACACATCCAACCACGCGCACGCACACACACACACACACACACACACACATGCATACATACATACATACATACATACATACATACATACATACGTACATGCATGTACCTTTGTCGGCCGTCTATATATATATATATATATATATATATATATA
>NC_068997.1:20940221-20940954 GCF_001194135.2 Octopus bimaculoides
TATATATATATATATATATATATATATATATATATATATATATATGTGTATATATATATATATCTTTATATATACGTGTGTGTGTGTCTGTGTGTGTATGTTTGTATGTATGTATATGAATATATGTGTCAGCAGACATATACATAGGCACGTACACACACAATCTTATGAATGTGATACACGAAACTCCCGACCTTTGAGTCATTTTTATTGAGTCACTTTTATTAGATTTTGTCGATTGAAATACATACATGTGTGCGTATCTGTTTTTTTCTCCCCTCTATATGTATGTATTTATGTATTTATATATGTATGTATGCATGCATATATGTATTCGTGTATGTATGTATGTATGTATGTATGTATGTATGTATGTATGCATGCATGTATGTATTCGTGTATATATATATGTATGTACGTATGTATGTAATGTATGCAAGTTTGTTTATATAAACCTACATAAAGCAATCAATATTTGATTGTATACATACGTTCAAATACTTACTGCACTGTAAAATTATCAATACACACTCTTTGATACAATAAACATATATGGGTTCAAACACATGGGAGGCGTGAGTACACACACACATACAGACACATACACACAGTTTCGGCCGTGACTATACAATGCAACAATAATTAACGCATGTATGCATGTATTCACATAAAATTCACAGAACCGCGAGCAGATGATGACATATATATATATATATATATATATATATATATA
>NC_068997.1:20942857-20943837 GCF_001194135.2 Octopus bimaculoides
GCTATACGAGGCCTCGGTAGGGAGTGGTGACGAACCTTGCTGTACTCTTTCACCAAAACTTTCTCTCACTCTTTCTTCCTGTCTCTGTTGTACCTGTATTTCAAAGGGCCAGCCTTGTCACACTCTGTATCATACTGAAACTACCCGAGAACTATGTTAAGGGTACATTTGTCTGTTGCTTGCTCAGCTAGCTGCACGTTAATTTCACGAGCAGATTGGATCAACTGGAACCCTCGTCGTCGTAATCGACGGAGTGCCGTAGTAGTAATCTATTTATTCACACACACACACACACACACCGATGCTGGGTGACTCTCTCATGGCTTGAACGATGAGCATTCTCCAGTTGTAAAGTTAATGAATATATGACTGTGTATTTCTTAGACACGTGAATCCTTAAGGCAATTCTCACGGGTAATAAGTTGAACACACTGTAATAAGGTTTGATGTTTGGATTACAGGTGCAAATGTGAGATAGGGAGAGAGAAAGAATGGAAGGGAAGGAGAGAGGGGTTCGGAGGGTGAGAGTTGCAGGAAGCGGAGAGAGAGAGGCGAGGATGAAAGAAAGAAGACGGAAACAGAGAAAGAAAACAAAAAGTATCCACTCCACTTTTGAACTGATTTATAGCAACACCGCAAGGTGTGCTGCAGTTTCTGTAACGAAGATACAGGGACTGGATCGACAAGTCCTCTGACAACAACGGGAAAACGATTGTATGGTGGTACTAAAGTGGCAGCCTCAGGGGGAAAGAGCAACAGGGCGCCCTAAAACCACATGGCGAAGGCTCATTGACAAAGATAGGAGATGAGAAGCTGGAAAAGCTGGAAAAGCTGGAGAAGCTGCAAAAACTGCAAAAGCTGGAAAAGCTGGAGAAGCTGGAAAAGCTGGAAAAGCTGGAAAAGCTGGAGAAGCTGGAGAAGCTGGAGGAGCTGGAAAAGCTGGAAAAGCTGGAAAAGCTGGAAAAGCTGGAGAAGCTGGA
>NC_068997.1:20947000-20950681 GCF_001194135.2 Octopus bimaculoides
GCTGGAGAAGCTGGAAAAGCTGGAGAAGCTGGAAAAGCTGGAGAAGCTGGAAAAGCTGGAGAAGCTGGAAAAGCTGGAGAAGCTGGAGAAGCTGGAAAAGCTGGAGAAGCTGGAAAAGCTGGAGAAGCTGGAAAAGCTGGAAAAGCTGGAAAAGCTGGAGAAGCTGGAGAAGCTGGAGGAGCTGGAAAAGCTGGAAAAGCTGGAAAAGCTGGAAAAGCTGGAGAAGCTGGAATGAGAGTAGAACAGTGAGAGAAAACAGAGCTGGTTGGAAAGATCATGTTGCGACCTCATGTTTCACATGGCTCGGAGAAAACCAACTGGGGTTAAAGGTGCCAAACCGGGTAAAGGATTACATCTACCACCTATGCAGAATTCGAACCCAGAACATAACGATCCGAAATAATTACTGCATAGTATCTGGTTTAACGACCAACTGTTTGCGTTGGTTCGGTTTTACCCCCCCCCCCCCAAAAGATAAGAGATAAAATTGACCTCAGAAGGACATATACGATATTTGAATGTGAAGGCGTGTGGCTAGTAGTAAGGGTATGCGGCTCACGATTGTAAGGTCGTGAGTTCGATTCCCAGCAGCGTGTTGTGTCCTTGAGCAAGACACTTTATTTCATGTTGCTCTAATCCATTAAGCCAGCAAAAATGAGCTGTAGCAGTAATTCAAAGGGCTAGTCTTGTCACATTCTGTGTCATACTGAATTTCCCTGTGAACTACGTTAAGCGTACGCGAGTTTGTGGAGTACTCAGCCTCTTGCACGTTAATTTTACGAGCAGGTTGTTCCGTTGATCAGATCAAGTAAAACACTCATCGTCGTTACCGACGGAGTACCTGTTAGAATAAAAGGCAGGATTGTCATAGCTGAAACGCCATTTATTGTACATCTGCTGGATCCGAGCTGGTCTGAGGCTAAACTATTACGACAAATACTGCACCTACTATAATATTTTTTGTCTTGTAATGCCAACCATCACTTGCGAGCGAGTATCACCTGGTAGCTTGTACAATGCATCTGATAATTGTTTTAGGTGCCTATGGAGTCGAAAGCAGACATAAACAACCCCTTTCGAATCTTTTGCTTTTTGACCCCACCGAACATTAGAAAGAGGGATAGTGTGAGACAGAGAGAGAGAGGGAGAGAGAGGGAGAGAGGGAGAGAGAGAGAGACAGACAGACAGACAGACAGATAGACAGATAGACAAACAGAGACAGAGTAAGACAGTTTGTGTGTGTGTGAGAGAGAGAGAGAGACAGACAGACAGAGAGACAGAGAGAGAGATAGACAGACAGACAGACAGACAGAGACAGAGACAGACAGAGACAGACAGAAACAGAGTAAGACAGTGAGAGAGAGAGAGAGAGAGAGAGAGAGAGAGAGAGAAAGACACAGAGAGACAGACAGACACAGAGACAGACAGAGACACAGTAAGACACAGAGACAGATAGACAGAGACAGAGAGAGACAGTGAGACAGACAGAGAGAGACAGTGAGACAGACAGAGAGATAGAGACAGACACAGAGACAGACAGAGACACAGTGAGACAGAGAGAGAGAGAGAGAGAGGCAGACAGACAGAGACAACCAGAGACAAAGAGAGAGAGATGCACCAGTACTTGGCTGGTACTCATTTTCAGCTGAATAGACTGAAGCAACAGGAAATAAAGTACCTTTGTTCAAAGTACATCATTTCGCAGCGAATAGTTCAGGAATTGAACCGACGATACTGTGATCGTGAGACAAACACCCTAAACATAAGACCGTTAGAGGAAGTTCGAATGCAGTCAGACTCCACTTCAAATCACACCCCTATTGCTATCAAAAGAAAGACGATGATAATTTGGCCAGTTTTCACTATTTTATCATCAGTAAGGCCGCGAACTGACAGAATCGTTACCGCATCGGACAAAATGTTTAGTGGCATTTCTTCCGTGTTTACGCTCTGAGTTCAAATGCCGCCGACGTCGACTTTGCCTTTCATCATTTCGAGATCCATAAAATAAGTACCAGTCGAGCACTGGGGTCGATGTAATCGACTTACACCTTCTCCTGAACTTCCTGGCCTTGTGCCAAAATTTGAAACTATTATGAGTAAGGCGACGAACTGACAGAATTTTTACCGCGCCGGACAAAACGCTTAATGGAATTTCACCCATCTTCATGTCCTGAGTTCAAATTCCACCGAGGAAGATTTGGCTTTTCCTCCTTTCGGGATCGATAAAATAAGTACCAGGTGAGCATGTAATCGACTTAACCCCTTCCCCCAAATTGCTGGCCTTGTGCCAAAATTTGAAACCAATATTCTATTATTAGTAGCAATTATTGTGCGAAGGTGTGTGGCTTAGTGGTTAGAGTGTTGCATTAATGAGCGTAAGATTGAGGTTTCGATTCCTGGACAGAACGATACATTGTGTTCTTGAACAAACCACTTCATTTCACGTTAATCCAGTTCACTCACCAGCAAAAATCTGTAATCCTGCGACAAACCGGCGTCCCGTCTAGGAAGAAATATATACTCCAAAGAATCCAGAAAACTGGCCTCGTGCATCTATAGCTCAGAAAAGACCCCTTACCAACTATTATCATACCTAACGGACTTATATTCATACGATTCCCTAGTCTACGGCACATGCTCTGCCATCCGTAATACGACCGCATTAAACGCAGTACAATTTTTAGAGACATTTAAAATTAGAAAATCGCGTCTCAAACGCCGGAAAATAAGTACCAGTCTCATAGTTTTCAATGAAACATTGACACAATGAGTGACCTAACCATGTTCTATGAAACCTAAGCATGATCCTTTCATCAACCCAAAGACGTTCCAACCGTATCCATCTCAACTTTTTACTAAGTACTAAGCATTGAGTGTGCATATAACGGTTTCAAATTTCGATTATAAGGAGCCCAGTGCGTAACTGGTACTTATTTAATCGACTCCGAAAGGACGAACGGCAAAGTCGACCTCGGCGGATTTTGAACTCAGAACGTAACAGCAGACGAAATACCGCTAAGCATTTCGCCCGGTGTGCTAACGTTTCTGCCAGCTCGCTGTCTTCGAAGTCTGTAAATATTATTTTATTATATTATTACGTTCTATAATTTCCATTTCTTAAGATTGTAAGGTATGATTTCATTGATATTTGGTTACTGTTTCTAGCAGATCGATTGAATTCTGAGATCTCTCTATTTTAAGACACAAGACCGGTTTGCTGTAGATTCGACGCCCCTATATAGCGGATAGTTATTTTATCGAACCGCGTTAGGTACCTGACTAAAAGCTGGGGGTAACGGGAATAGAATACAATTCCCTGTGGGTACTTTATGATGTACGAGATACTCCGTAGTTTGCACTACAGAGTACGAGTTTACTGGAAGAATCTGGTGTCTGCTGAAAGTCTTGGAGTGTTTCAACCAGCAGCCATTCGATAATACCTTTCCATTCTTTAAATACATACTAACTGACCTATGGTACCCATTGAACTTACTCCTCTCTCTCTCTCTCTCTCTCTCTCCCTCTCTCTCTCTCCCTCTCCCTCTCTCTCTCCCCCTCTCTCTCCCACTCACTCTTTCTATCTATCTATATCTATCAATATGTATGTTTGTGTTTGTATATATATACATATGTACATATATATCTATATACATATATATCTATATATATATGTATATA
>NC_068997.1:20951586-20953361 GCF_001194135.2 Octopus bimaculoides
TATATATATATATATATATATGCGACGGGGTGCTGAAAGGTTTCTGACTTTGAGTAAAAGAAAATACAGGTGGATCAGTTAATTATGATTTTATTCGACAGATCCACACATTTATTGTAGCACTCCTTCAGTGTTTCTAAGCCCTGTAAAAGAACTCGGCTGGTCGGGCTTCCAGCCAGGCCTTTTGCGACACCCTTAAAGCGAGGAAATTTTCAGCTACCCGTCGTATAAGTATATATGTATGTATGTATGTATATCTACCAATTTGTCTATTGTTTTTAATGTGTGAGTGTATACATATGTACATCTATCAATTTTGTGTACGTGTGTGTATATATAGATATATGTATGCATGTATGTATGTATGTAAATATATAATATATACATATATATCAATCTATTCTTCTATTTGTCGTTCATTCTCTCTCTCTCTCTCTCTCTCTCTCTCTCTCTCTTTCTCTCAGTCTTTCTATCAATTTATCTCTTACGTCCCCATCAAACCCTTTTGGTGATCCAAAGCATAAGTCTGTTGTTGTTGTTGTTGTTGTTGTTGTTGTTTTTACTGCATCCCAGGTAAATCATGATTTTGCAGGCTATAATTAAGGACGTTCCAGCCAGGACCTCCCTCTTTTGTCTTTACATTTTCTCTTTTTTCTTTTTTTTTTTTTGTCTGAGTATTTTGAAGAATACATCATTTCACGCATCCATCTCCTAGATTCAAAACGGTGGTGAGGGATGTTATGTACATTTGGCTGCTATTTCTAGCATTTTTTAATGACCACGTAAATATCCTAATATATCTGTGTGTATGTAGGTACATTCTTGTGTACGCATACTTGAGTATTTGTCTGTGCGTGCATCTATCTGTGTCTGTGTGTTTGTCTGTACAGTACGTGCAGATATATCCTCACCTTTAAGTTGTCTGTAAAACCATTTATAATGCGTTAATATTCTTTTCTGCTCTAGGAACAAGGCCCGAAATTTTTGGGGAGGAGGACCAGTCGATTATATCGACCCCAGTACGCAACTGGTACTTAATTTATCGACCCCGAAAGGATGAAAAGCAAAGTCGACCTCGGCGGAATTTGAACTCAGAACGTAAAGACAGACGAAATACCACTAAGCATTTCACCCGGCGTGCTAACGTTTCTTATTTCTTTATTGCTCACAAGGGGCTAAAACATAGAGGGGACAAACAAGGACAGACAAGGGGATCAAGTAGATTACATCGACCCCAGTGCGTAACTGGTACTTAATTTATCGATCCAAAAAAGGATGAAAGGCAATGTCGACCTCGGCGGAATTTGAACTCAGAACGTAAAGGATTTCGCCCAGCGTGCTAACGTTTCTGCCAGCTCACCGCCTTACAATGCGTTAATGTTGTTATATAAATATCTGGTTTTAAATGTATTTTATGATAATTCATATTTTTTATTATTTATTTCCCTGTAAATTTTCCGTGTTTAATAAACTTTTAATCTTTCGACATGGCTGAGTGGGGCTCAGAAGCTCACTTTTGCAGCCATGTAGTAGTTTCGTGTTCAATCCCACCGCACATCAAGTTGCGTAAGTATCTTCTACTATAGCCCCGGGCCGAATAAAGCCTTCTGAGTTAATTTGAGAGGCGAAAACGCATATGCATACATGCATTCAAAAATGATATATATCTATATATGTATATACACATGCATGTGTGTGTGTTTGTGTGTGTGTGGGTGTGGGTGTGTGTGTGGGTGTGGGTGTGTGTGTGTGTGTATATATATATATATATATAT
>NC_068997.1:20958398-20960898 GCF_001194135.2 Octopus bimaculoides
GTGCCTCTTCTAATTTCTTAACTAGGTCTCCCTCTATTCTATTTTGGTCTAACGCTAGGGCCTTACTGTACCTAACCGTCCACTACGTTGGACGCGATGCCAGTACTAAGTGCCTCTTCTAATTTCTTAACTAGGTCTCCCTCTATTCTATTTCGGTCTAACGCTAGGGCCTTACTGTACCTAACCGATTCTGACTTGATTGCTTTCTTGAGGGCATACCACCATCTGTTGTTGATGATGGCACCCGTTAATGCTCTCTTAACTAAAGTGCTAAGGTATAGATAGATAAATAGATAGATAGATAGATAGATAGATAGATAGATAGATAGATAGATAGATAGATAGACATCCATATATATATATATGCTTTTATACATATATGTATGTACCAAAAGTAGAAAGAATATTATTATTATTAAGGTGGAGAAGGAAGCGAGCAGACAGAATCGTTAGTACAATGGGCGAAAGGCTTAGCAGTATTTCGTTGGTCTTTACGTTCTAAGTTCAAATGCCGCCGGGGTCGACTTTCCCTTTAACCCTTTCGGGGTCGATAAAATAAGTTCCACTTGAGCATTTGGTTCGATGTAATCGACTATCCCCCTCCCCAAAAGTTCAAGCCTTGTGCCTATCTTAGAAAGGATTACTACAGTGGTGGACCAGCAGAATCGTAAGCGCGTCGATAAAAAGCTTAGCTGAATTTCTATTGGCTGAATTCAAATTTCGCTAAGGTCAACTTTGCCTCGCGTCCTTTCAGGAAAGGGAAAATATGTAACAGTTGAGAATTGGGACCGAAGTAATCACACCAAAATTGCCGGCCTTATGCCAAATTTTCAAGCCATTATATATACCTTAAGGCGGCGGGCTGGCACAAGCCTTAACGCAGTTTTTCGCCCGTCGCTGTGTTCTGAGTTCCACCGAGGTCGACTTTGCTTTTCATCTTTTCGGGGTCGATGAGTTAAGTACCAGTGAAACACTGGGGTCGATGTAATCGACTATCCTTCTTCCCCCAAATTTCAGGCCTTGTGCTTATAATAGAAAGGATTATATATGATGCCTCATCACAATCATTATTTGATAATAATAAAGTAAAGGAGTGGGCGAGTTCAGTTTCTAAAGGCCCCTCTTCCAAAATTCAAATGTCCCTGACTAAAGATACACCTCCAGTACTCTTCTGACCTCATCTACAGAATTCATATTTTTTCCGTCAAAATGATTTTGAAGACTGCAGAATAAATGATAAAGAGATTGAGTAATACAGTTAAACTTTGGGAGAGGCATTATGCCGGTAATAAACATACGCACTGGTTCAGTCCTTTATTAATTTATAAACAGTATATAGTTTTTTGTTAAATAATTTCATTGCACTCTTGCAATCTCTTCAGTAACTTGTCTCTCCACTTCCATTTATTATACGAAAGATAATACATACGAAAGATGGAGTAATGTCCGGAGAATATGGTGGATGGGGCATCGTTTCCCATTCAAACTCCTCCAGCCTTTCGGATGTTGTCTTCGCTGTATGTGGCCGAGCATTATCCTGATGGAAGAACACTTTTCGTCTTGAAACCAAAGATGGTCGTTTTTGTTCTAGCGCTGGCTTAAGCCGCTCAAGCTGCTCGCAGTAAGATCTCTTTTGTTATCGTTTGGTTTGGATTTAAAAGTTCAAAATGGATTAAACCTTTCATATTCCACCAAATAGATAACAACACCGTACGTGGGTGACGACCTTCTTTACACTGGGGTGGCAATATTTTCCTTTCCCGTCCCACTATCTTCGGCACTTGCCATTTTTATAGAGAACCTATTTCTCGTCACCAGTCACTATTCGGTTCAAAAAAGATTCATTCGTGAGACGGGATCGCAAGGAAGAGCACACATTTACTCTCTGCTCACGATTAGACACGGAAAGTTTGTGAGGAACTCATTGACCCAATTTTCTGACTTTTCCGATGACACGCAGGTGTCGATGAATGGTCGAATGACGAAATCCAAGCTTCTTTGCTAGTTCCCAAACGGTTACGATGGGATTTTGTTCCACCAGGGTTTGTAGGATGTCCTCGTTTAGCTCTACAGATCTTCCAGGACGAGGCTCGTCTTCTAGGCTGTAGTTTCCGGCTCGGAATTTCTGGAACCACTGTTGACACTGGTTGATTGTCCGATGCCCATATATTACATTAATATTCCTCACCGTTCCCATTCTGTTGTTGCCTTTATTGATCTCATAAAGCAAAATAAAACGAATATGCTCCTTTGTCACTTCCATTATAGCTTTGAAAAAATAATTGTTAAAATCGAACTGCACTCTTCAAAACTAGCACTAAGAATAAGCACAAGGTAAAATTACTACCTGCTTTTATAGCAAGTTGATGCAAGTAGTTTATCCCGTCCCCCGTCGACTTTTAGCTCATGCAATTGAAAAAATCGCATTATTTCTGGGATGACCCAATATACGACGGGCTTCTTTCAGTTTCCGTCTATCCAGTCCACTCACAAGGTTTTG
>NC_068997.1:20963398-20968340 GCF_001194135.2 Octopus bimaculoides
TATGTTCTCAATATTTTAAAGCATTTCTTTTTTTCATTCAGGCGACCTTCGTTTTGTGTTTTCCACGGGAAAATATCGTATTTCTTCTCATGAACATTTAAAAAGGTTTTATCGTTTATTATAGTATAGACACGCTTCGAACAAACAAAAAAGTTTTTGAATAATTATGAATAATAACAATATAAATATTGAAATACATAATGATTGTATAGAGTTCTATTATAGCTTGTTTTCCACTTTGGCTTGCATTTATAAATAAAAAAAAGCATATAATATAATATAATATACAATATACATTTATATATCTTCTTAGTAGACTGATAGCAATGTGGGTTTTTTTCTTGTGTTAGCAAAACCGTCGTTTCCGTTTCCATTTTTCTGTTTATTTTATAAAACAAGTCGTGAAAATAACTTTTTTTCTTTTTCCACTTACAGCACATTATCATTATCATGATGATTATTATTATTATTATTATTATTATTATTATTATTATTATTAGTAGTAGTAGTAGTAGTAGTAGTAGTAGTAGTAGTAGTAGTAGTAGTAGTAGTAGTTTATGCTTCGCTGCATTGATTTAATTTTACATTTTATTTCAAATTGTTTATTATTTTTTTTTTTAGAATGAAATGAATTGCAGGATCTATGCATATTTTTTTTTTTTTTTTGAGAAAAATCATGCAAGATATATAAATTTCGGATCTTCGTTATTTTTTTTTTCCATTGCTCTTTATACATACATTAATACATAAATAAATACATACATACACACACGCACACACATATGTATGTATGTATACACATATATACGTAAATGTTTATTTGCATATGTACATATCTATGTGTGTGCATATATATGTCTCTATGTGCGTATATGTGCGCATTATGTGTGTGTGTTTGAATATATATATATGTATATATATATATATATATATATATATATATATATATATATATATATATATATATATATATACAATTAAACTTTGCGAGAGGCATTATGCCGGTAATAAACACACGCACTGGTTCAGTCCTTTATTAATTTATATAGGTTTAATTGTATTTCTTTCAACACACGTATCCACATCAAGAAACTTGCACACGAAATACACATACGATATATATATATAATTTTTGTTTTAAATACCACAAATCTCCCGAGGAAGGTAATGAACGTCACTGCATCCTCTTTAGATTCGATTTTTCATATGCAAAATGTTAAGACCAGCCGCTGAAGTTTTAGTCATATAAAGTAACATAACTTCATTTCGTCTCCCAACTCTTTCATAAAAAAAACAAAAAAACGGAAGATCTTCGTGTCTTTTTAACTAACAAATTTACACACGCACACACACACATATATATATATGTACCAATAAATATTGTTATTATCATTATTATTATTATTATTATTATTATTATAGAAATCCTTCTAAAAATCATTATTTAAATGATAGAAATCATTAATTATTAATGTTATGTAAAAATCCGTGATAGGATCTCGTGGTTTTTCTCCACCTCATATTCTCATTATTATTTTTATAATCATCATTACTATCACACAGTCTCTCTCTCTCTCTCTCTCTCTCTCTCCGCTTCACTTCCCGATGTATTCCTACGCCATAACTTTACTACAATTTCTACAACTAGACGGTATCACCATCACCACCATCTACTCATCTCCTTACATCAACACACTCGGATAGTTATAAAAAAGCGAAAATTATAGTAAAAATAATAATAATAATAATAATAAAATAATAATAATAATAAAGGGAATGAAAGTTGAGCAGAGAATTTTCTCACACGCTTCATATCAAAATATTAGTATTCCATCATTCTGTTGTTCTATTCTTTATAACCGAATTATTAACTTGTTACCTCTAGCCTTCAGTATAGCTTATCTTTGCAGCCGATCTCTCTCTCTCTCTCTCTCTCTCTCTTTCTCTCTCTCTCTCTCTCTCTCTCTCTCTCTCCCTCTCTCTCTCTCTTCCTCTCTCATAGCATGTCACTGGCCTATAACGTTCCACTGACCGACGACTTCTGACCCTTTTTTCTCGGGCGGTTCTACATTGATCAGATAAATTTCTTTGCGTGGTTTTCCGTTTTTCCTTGTAGCTTTTATTTTTGTTCATTATTATTTTTTTATTTCGACCTCTTTATCCACGTCATCTTCATCATCATCATCATCATCTTTTTCATCATCGTCATCATTATCATCATTTCGAATGCGCACATACACTGTTCTCTCTAAATAAATCCGCATGTATTACACACATATATTATACATACAGGCGTAATAGATAGATGTTAATGACTACCGGGGAGGCAGTTCATACGAGGAAGCAGACCAGAGACAGAGTTAGCAGGGCCAACCAGTTGTCGAGCGGCCGTTTGAAGAAGAGGATCCAAACGTTTTTAAGGATAACGAAGGGGAGTGAGCTTAAAGAAATACACACATACTACATACATACTTACATTGAACTTGCAAGAGAGAGCGTGAGTGGAAGTAAGAGAGAGAAAGTGTGAAAGAAGGACAACAAAGACAGGGCGGGCGGGAACGTGAGAAAGATATTGAAAGAGAGAGAGAGTGAGAGGGGGAGAGGAAAAGACAGACAGCGACACCGAGTCAAGGAAGAAGTGTATAAGTGTGTATGTGCGAGAGGGAGAGACAGATAGAAGGAGGGAGAAAAGGAAAAAAAGGTAGTGAAAAGAGCTAAAGAAGGGGAGGAATGAAGTCGTAGAGTGGGTGGTAAAAATAAAGCAAGTGGGCGAAAACATTGCCTCACTTTTACCCACGGAAGAAAGGAAAAGGAGAGAAAAAAATCGAATGAGAATTATTGTTATACAACAAACCGCTCTCAACGAGGGAGAGAGAGAAGAAGAAGAAGAAGAAGGATAAAACAAATAACAACACAAAAAGTGAGCGAAAGTCCAACAGCCTGCTTTTTCTATGAAGAAAGCTACGGAGAATTGCGAATAAACGACCATAATATACAGATTGCTGTTTATATGAGGAGAAAGGAAAAATTCAAAGCAGACGAAAACGTAATCGACAACGAAATTTAAGTGAAGAATGACACAGTGAGGCGAGTTTGTTCACAGGAAGGGGACATGGTTATATTTACGACCATAACAATAGGAAGAATAACAACAATATTAATAACAGGTAAAATATTATAATATGTTGTAACGTGAATATTAAGAAGTAAGAAGAAATATTTGCCAGACTTTTTTTTTTAATATCTGAAAGAGTAAGAGAAAAGGTAACGAGAAAAAGAGGAAGAAAATATATTAAAGAAAAGAAACTTGACTTGAATTGCAGCGAAAACGAAACGTATATATAGAGACATATATATATATAATATATATATAACTGTTTCCCGTTTTGGATTTTCGGATTTTTTCTTGGATCTTTCCATGACTGCTAACTGTTTCTATGAAACTAAAACCCGAACGAGTACACCAGACGTTCTTGGATCATAAACTTATATTATTCCACAATAATTACACATATTTATAGAGCTATATATTTATACAATTACAAATATACATATACATATACACAAATACAAGCACACCACATACATATATTTACACATATATACCTATACACGTGTGTATATATATATTGATGTATATATATTTAAACATATTTCAATCGAAATACATACACACACGCATATATATATATTAAAGAAATGTATGAATAAATAAATATACATAACTGTAGACGATATTTCTTATGAAAATAAGTAAACATAAATATAGCATTTATACATAACAATATTAATTTATTCGAGGTATTTATTCAAATTTTCTCATATATTTTTTCTTTACTCTAATTTTTTTTTAAATAAAAAAAATAATCACCTTTAATTTTGGTTCGTGAGGCAAAAATAACCTTTTTCCCAAATGAACCCCTATGCATTTCGCGGTTGGCTACCGAATGCATACGCCGAAACTGCAAGCTGTGATCGGAACTTCCCCGTCTATGGATCGTGGTCGTCCGGATATTTCGCCCCATCGTCCGTTTATTCCCTGCCAGCGGACACGCCGAAACAACATGCGAACGGACCCGATTGGAAAATACAATCTATCTATCCGCACACGATGGAACATCCGACGGTAACCAAGGACGTTACAGGAACCACAGTGGTGAGTGGAACTGCTCCAGGGGTACCAGTTTCGCACATGAAATCTTCGTACGACAGTGTAATGTATAAAGGCAGTTCGGGAAATAACCACACGGGGACCAAAGCTGACATGGAAAATTCTTCGAAAGATGATAGTCAACGAAGCTGTTGTGTTCTTTCTTGTTCTTGTAATAACCAACAGAGAATAAATAATTATGACACACCATGGCGAGGGGCAGATGTGTCAACAGGGGTCGATTTGCCCGGCGCCAAAAACGGAGCGATGTCCTCTTACCAGTCATTCTGTCAGAGAGGTAAGTTAAGAATCTTCTACATATATTTCGTAATTACGTGTAAAATTCTTCCTTTATTTTCATTGTTATATCATTTGGAATTTGTTTGTTGTTGTGGTTCGCTCTTATTTATTTCGTCCTGCCTTCCCTCCCTTATTTTTTAATTCTTTCTTTCCTTCAACGAAAGAGTTCCAAGGATGAAGCTTATTACTATACAAATGTGTGTGTGTGTGTGTGTGTGTGTGTGTGTGTGTGTGTGCTAGGGTACTTATATGTGTGTATAGATATGAAAGAAAACAGACGTGTGTGTGTGTACGAGTATGCATTAATGACTATAGACATATGTGTGAGTGTAAATGCATTCATATAAATAGATATGCTTCTATATGAATGAATATATATACATATATGCATAGATAGATAGACAGATACATAGATACATACACACACACACATCATACATATGTATAAAATATTACGTGTGTGAGTACAATATATATATATATATATATATA
>NC_068997.1:20973277-20973882 GCF_001194135.2 Octopus bimaculoides
ATATATATATATATATATATACACATATATACATACAGGTGCATGAGTGGCTATGTGGTAAGTAGCTTGCTTACAAACCACATGGTTCTGGGCTCAGTCCCACTGCGTGGCACTTTGAGTGGATTTGGTAGACGGAAAATGAAATATGCCCGTCGTATATGAATATATATGCACGTGTGTGAGTGTGTGTGTGTGTGTGTATCCCCTACATTGCTTGACAACGGATGCTGGTGTGTTTATGTCCCGCAAACTAGCGGTTCGGCAAAAGTATTCGATGGAATATGTATGTATGTTTGTATAAATGAATACAAGCAATAATATAATGAAATATATCAACATGTACGTAGTCCATAGGCTTATACATGTGTCTGTATTATGTTCGTATATGTATCAATACTTACACAATATGGTATGGCTGTGAAACATACTACTCCATTATCTAAACGTGTATATATACATATATATTTCATCGTTGCAATGACTTCTTTTGCTTTATGCCGGTTTGTGAGTACTTACCTAAAAATATTTTGACTCATATACATACATACATATAGATACATACCAACATATATATACATATATATATATATATATATATATATATA
>NC_068997.1:20974065-20974737 GCF_001194135.2 Octopus bimaculoides
TATATATATGGGAGAATATACAAATAATAACAACAGACGAGGACAGGTGGTGTAAATAACAAAAGTATATATTAGTATGACGCTCGGGAATACGGAAAGTCTTTGACGTTTCGAGCTACGCTCTTCAACAGAAAGAATACGGAGACAAGGAGAAAAACACGGAGAAAAAAAATTGAATAGTGATATTGATATGTATGATGTATAATATAGGTGAGTGTGTTGAAATGTAAAGCATGTTCTCTACATTCTTATAAATGTATATAAATATATTTAATAATACTTATTATATATATATATATATATAATTTATCATATATATAAATTTCTATGTGTATTATATAATATTTGTAAATTATATAATTGCATTATAATTATCATTAGCAAACTCACATATCGTACACTCGAGTACGCACAACAGTTTATTATCAAAGGATAAGGAATAACCATACAAAATATTTTAGGTACATATGTACATTATACGATTACCATATATATATATATATGTGTGTGTGTGTGTATGTGTGTGAGAGTATGTATGTATGTATATATGTGTATATATATATATCTATACATATATATGTATATATATGTGTATTACGTATGTATATATATGTGTATATATATATATATATATATATATATATATATATATATATATATATATATATATAT
>NC_068997.1:20974862-20975293 GCF_001194135.2 Octopus bimaculoides
TATATATATATATATATATATATATATATATATATATATGCAAATATGTATGTATACATATATACATATAAATATATATGTATATATAGATATATGCAGAATATACACATAGACATATATGTATACAATATATTATATATATACTTATATGTATATTTGGGCATACCTCATACATATACTCAACAGTAAAGTTTTTGTCCTTATGTGTTATATATGTGTGTGGGTGTATGCTCGTGTATGTATGTATGTATAAATGTATGTATGCATGTATGTATGTATGTATGTATATGGATGCACATACTTATATGCATTCATGCATTTACAAAGATACATCTGTCGCTAAATATTGGGAAGTCAAAAAAACCTGCTTTCCAGTTTCATCTTCAATGTTGATATATATACATACATACATATATATATATATATATATA
>NC_068997.1:20981326-20982901 GCF_001194135.2 Octopus bimaculoides
TATATATATATATATATATATATATATATATATATATATATACACACTTTTTACATCACTGTATGTGTGTGTATTTTGGTATGTGCATTTAAATATAAACAATAGTCTGAGTCACGTACATATATATATATATATGTATGTATGTGTGCCTCTGTGTGTGTGTTTGTGTGTGTGTGTGTGTGTGTGAGTGCTTTTGCGTGTCTGTGTGCATGTGTGTGCATTAAAATGTGTTTATACTTTTACTAGTGTGCCTTTGTGCACGCGCACACATATAACAAAGCTTTAGGATATCATCCACCTGTATTGCTACATACTGTAAAGTATTTTCACACATGAATATACCCTTTATTTCATAATACAAATATAGCTCACAAGCGCACAGTCACATACATATACATAACCATTTAATATATATATATATATATGTATATATATATATATATAATATATATATATATGTATGTATATATGTATGTATGCATGTATACATGCATGTATATATGTATGCATGTATACATTACATAGATACATACATCGATCTATTGTAATATTATATTGATTTCTTTTACGTTGGCACAAACTCAGAAACGTGTAAATGTGTGGGTAAAAGGATAAATACTTCTATTGAATCGCCCCCACATTCTGACTTCAAACCCCCTCGATATCCATACAAACATTACAGTATATATATATTGATGTAAAGTAAACTTACGACGCGTGTTTTTAGTAAACACACATATGTAGCCTCGCTTTCAAAACTAGATACTATGTTTTAATCATTTTTTATTTAAGAAGAATGTTTTTGTGTTTTTTTGTTACTGTACTATAAGCAGAAGGAGGAGTTTGGGTCAACTAGTTTCAATCTTTACTAACGCATCGTCAGAAATCAGCAACGCGTTTTTACTGACTACAAAGAGAATAGTAGCTTAATGCTATTCATGGAACACACATACTTGGATAAGAATTAAGTTTGTTCGCCCTAATTTGCATACGTGCTCAGTCATGTGGTATTTAATTAAAAGAATCCCTTACATAGCGTTCTGCATAGACAGAGATGTAATTGTAGATATTCATGTTAAACCAAGTGCTTTTTAACACTCGGTTTATACAAAACAGTATGTATTACATATAGTAATTGATTACATCATGTATAGACCATTATTATCTATCTTTAGTTCATATGCACCTGTTACTTTCAGTAATTTCATACGCATCACATGAAACACATTAACACAGATGAAAAAACAAAAGTACTAAACAAGAAATTAAAAGAAATTTAATTAGCTAGTGCTACGACAATATCTGTGAAAAATGTGGAATGTTAATGGATGGTTCTTTAATATGCCACACAAAAAGATTCGAAGGCACTGTCAACATATTCCCAGTTAAATAAAATTAAACACACGCACACAGAAATATATATTTATATATATGTATGTACTACATATACAGCATATATATATATTCATATGTATATGTGTGTGTGTATGTATATATATATAAATATACATATATATAGACACACACACACACACACACACACACACACACATATATATATATATATATATATAT
>NC_068997.1:20984902-20987669 GCF_001194135.2 Octopus bimaculoides
ATATATATATATATAAAAGAAAAAAACAAGATATTGTAAAATGACAATAGTTATGTTATGCCTCATAAATATATCTAACCCCTTTCCATATTCAATGTTCAATGTGTCGTGGCCCCTTTTGGTTGAATGGATTGTTGGCTGGTTAGGTGGCTGGCTTGACGGTCCGTTAGTTTCTTAGTTGCCGGTAAAAAAAAAAGAGAGAGGGAGGGAGAAAAGCAAGCACATGCACAAAAACAATGCAAGAACGTCTTCAAAAAGGTAAGGACTCTTGTCCAAAATAGCAGCCAAATGTCCTTCAGATTACACACGACCGTTATTAAAAGTGAATACAGGGCATAACAGATATTGTAGAATTGTACATCTCTTCTCTTTTGTCTTTTACTTATTTCAGTTATTGGAATGTGGCCATGCTGGGGCACCGTCTTAAAAGGTTTAGTGGGTGCTTATTTTATCGGTATCTTTTTGCCGACCTACTAAGTTACGCTCACATAAACAAGCCAACAATGGTTGTCAAGTTGTTTAGTGGGGACAACCGCATACACACGTGTATACAAGATAGGCTTCTACACAGTTTCCGTCCGCCAAATTCACTCACAAGGCATTGGTCGGCTTGATGTTATAGTAGAAGACACTTGCCCAAGGTGACACACAGTGGGACTGAACTCAAAACCACGTGGTTGTAAAACAAGCTTCTTAACTAGACAGCCATGCCTGCCTCTTTTTTTTATGTGCAGAAATACAAATAAATAATTAAATCAACATGATGGTTGTGGTTAGAACACATTTGATCATAATTTTCCTCCGTCTGGGTTCATCTTAGGGTTAAACAACAACAAGAACAACATGAACAGCCGTACCACTGCTAAGCAGGAAACCTCCATGTAGTCGCCTGTTATGTTACAATTAAAAATGGCAGCCATATCTTCCTCGAATCACTCACTATGGTCTTATAAAAGGAGTCACATGGAAGAATACAGCAGTCACAAATATTCATTTCGCCGGTAATGTCACGGCTGGAATGTATTTTTTGTTTATCGATCTATTGGACCTAAACTACTGCAACGCCAAAAGCAATTATGATTATTGTTGTTGTTGCTGTTATTTAACACCAGGCTCGTTCTGATGGTTTTGAGCAGTGGTTCTCAACCGGAGTCCATATGATTCTTGGCGGGAAGGGGTCCATGTAAGATTTTGTCGGTAAAATTTATGTGCAATAATTTAGTTACATTTCTACAATACACAAAATATTCTAACAATTTTGTTTATGCAATTTCTAATAATATTTAATAGTAAAACTACTATAAGAATTTTTTAAAGATCGAATAGCTATGGTGGGGAGAGGGTTCCACCTGAATAAAATAAGAATTAAAAGGGTCCACAGAAGAAAAATAGTTTAGAATCACTGTGTTAGACTTTATGTTCAAAGACATTCCCATCATCTGTTCAAGTACGAAGTATCATATGTGACTACGTCTTACGACATGGGCTTTAGCATTTTCAGGGGGCTTAAGGGATATTTGGTTACTATTTCCACCACTTAGATGTCTCCACTTGCTAATAAGCTTGAATTGGTTTTGTGGTGCTTGTGATGATATGGTAGTGATAATAATGACAGTAATATGTTTCTAATATAAGCACATAGTCGAAAACTAGTTGGAGGGATTGGTTGGGTAATTGTCGAAATAATCTACTAATATAAGACTAATACTTTATTTTTAATGACCCTGAAAGAACGAAACGCAAAATTGATCTCAGCCGGTTTTGATCTCAAAATATAAAAACTTGGAAATTACCCACATGACTAGCAATTTTGAGGGACGGAGTTTAGTTAGAACCGTTGAGTAGTGCTGTCTTAAGTTATGGACATATTGGGTGGTGGCCCGGGAGAAGCATACGGTCTTAATGGCCCAATTCTGATCTATGTAAGCTGTGGCTTACTGTCAAGAAATGAATACTATAGGGACCAGTGCATCGATTTGCCGGAACCCGATACTGCAGCTAAAACGGCCCGTACTTTATTCTATCGACTTTGAAAGTATGGTTGACAAAGCTAACTTCAGCGCGTTCTGAACTCAGTAAAAACCCGGAAAAAATAATAATTTTTCTAATTTACGCAGAAGGCCAGCAATTTTGCGTTCTTGAGATTTGTTTGTTGGTATCATCGACCCAAGTATTTGACTGGTACGTTATTTCCTCGATGCTGAAAAGAGTAATGATACAAATTGACCTTAGCGGGATTTGAACTCAGAATGCAAACAGCCGGAACAAATGCAGGAGATCATTTTTCAAACGCTCTAATGATTCTGCCAAATGACGGTCAGTTCGCATTGGAAAATGTTTAATTAAAGGATATTAGATTCTTATATTATGAATCTATATATGCGTGAGTATGTGTGTGTGTGTATGTGAGCGTGTGTGTATGTGTGTGTGTTATGAATTTGCATGTTAGTTACCTTTGTTTTTTTTGTGTTTTTTTGTTCATATGTTGCTCATTTCTTTGTGAACAAGTGCGTTCGTACGTGTGTGTATGTCTGCGTGTATGTGTGTTTGTGTGTCCGTACACAAGGCATTCGTTTGCAAGGCGTGTGAATGGCTACGGTTGAATTAAACTGATTGCACGTACAACGGCATTCGAGTAATATGTGCATAATACGTGCAAACAATGCAGAAAAGAGGGATTGATAAAAGAATATAGAGCAAGCAAGAATTAGACAGCTTACATGTGTGTATGTATGTATAAATATATATATATATATATATATATATA
>NC_068997.1:20990270-20990689 GCF_001194135.2 Octopus bimaculoides
ATATATATATATATATAAATATGTGTGTGTGTGTGTGTGTGTGCCTGTGTGTATATGTATGTATATAAGCATTTATATGTATACACACACACACGCACACACGCAACACAAACCCAAGCACACGCATACAAACGCACTATCAATTACTCACACACACATAAACGCAGTCAGACAATCTGTGTCCGTCTCACTGAACTATCCGACCCAGTGCACATGATTAAATTTTATTTGTACTGACTGTCTGTAATGCTGTTATATGTATCCTATTTACTGCAAGTGAATGTGTGTGTTTGTGCGTGTGTGATGTAGTTCTCCGTTTGTGTGTGTGTGTATGACTGTGTGTGTGTCTGTGTTGCGTGTTGTGTTTCTATATCTATATATATATCTATACATATATATATATATATATAAATTGATAT
>NC_068997.1:20992217-20993581 GCF_001194135.2 Octopus bimaculoides
GTTTATATAGTGATTGATCTCAAATTTTGGCACAAGGCCAGCAGCAGATTTTACATATTGAAAAACAGGTCAAGATTTGGATAATGGCTATCTAATTAGGGTTTTTGTCATCATGATGAATCCCTATAATAAGGTCCAAAATATGTGTTGGTGTGTGAGTGTGTTTATGCATATCTGTATATGTGTGTGTGTGTGTGTGTGTGTGTGTGTCTGTGTGTACATAGATATATATGCACATCGAAGCAAAACTAATTGTCTATAACTGCGCAAGGATGACACGCAAATTCGTGAAGCGTTCCATATTTTTTTTCACGGTGGTGCACCAGCATGACCGCAGCCACTTGGCTGAAACACATAAATAAATAAATAAAAAACTCATATATGTATAGCATTAAATGTTTGAATCTAAGTGTACCTAAGACGTTTCATTATGAGAAATATATATTATTTTACAAAAGGAAGACACAAACAAATCACTAGAAATAACAGCCAAATCCTCCTCACACTCTGGAAGTACTATATAATACATTACTCGGAAACATCATATCTCAACCAAAAAATTTTAAGATGGATGGTCACATGTGGAACGCTCTTGAATGTCAATCAGCGCGCTGAAGCCCTGATTACTGCTCGGTTTAAACAACGAAATCCCCTAGAACGCTCATTTATTATCTAAATAAGCGGGGTCAACCGGGTAACTGCATATCAAACAGTCAGTCAATATGTTGCGTGATTTACTGGTTGGGTGACTTGACAGGTAAGGCAACCGCTACGGAAACATGAGGTACGCCTGGAGTACGGTAAATTGATTCGCAGACGAACGAGCCCTTTACACTAAACATGTACAGGGTAGCACATACATTTATGTAGGGTAGCACGTACATATACACAGGGTGATGCATAAAAAATCATCACTATTATATATGAGTGTGTGTGTGTTTGCATGTGTCTGTGCGTGCGCGTGCGACTATGTATGTACCCATGGATGTGCGTGCACGCTGTATAATGCGAAAGCCATTTATGTGGGATATACGTACACGCACACAAACGCACACGCAATAGGACACACACAAAAACACACACACACGACACACACGCACACATATACAAACACACACAATAGCGGATTCCTAAGGGCACAGGTGAAACAGAGGATCAGGGATCAAACTATATAAAATGAGTTCCAACAAAGTCTATTTCTTTATTTTTTTTTAACAGTGGAGGATGGATGTTCAGGGTTCCTTATTTCAATAGGATATATTTATATATGTGTGTGTGATTGTGTGTGTGTGTCTCTGTGTGTGTATGAATGTATGCATATATATATATATATATATATATATATATATATATATATATATATA
>NC_068997.1:20994138-20994974 GCF_001194135.2 Octopus bimaculoides
TATATATATATATATATATACTTATATGCAATGAAGCGAACAACATACGTAGTAAGAAAATCACTCATAAAGATATGTACACACGCTTTTAAATATAGATATAGTCGAATAATAGCATACATATAAATATATATGTGTGTGTGTGTGTGTGTGTGTGTGTATGCATATATAAATGTATGTATGTATGTATGTATGTATGTATGTATGTTTGTATGTAGAATTAGAAATAGAATGTCCTTGGTGCAGTATTATATATTTGAAAATTTGAATAGAAATGGTTTTTCTGATAATATTTCTACTTTATTAATTAAATGTTTATAAATCATTAGGGGTTATGATTTATAAACATGTAATTAATAAAGTGGAAAAATGATCAGAAAAATATTTTCTATTCATTTTTTCCAATGTATAAATGCACACACACATACACACACAGACACACACATGCATATATGTGTGTGTGTATATACGCATATATACATTTCAAAAGATGAATAGAAACTACTTATCCGCTCATTCTTCCACTACGTGTACATAAATCTATATGTATATATATGTATATATATATATATATATATATATTTATATGTATACATGTATGCATGTATATATGTATGTATGTATGTATGTATGTATGCATGCATGTATGTATGTATGTATGTATGTATGTATGTATGCATGCATGTATGTATGCATGCATGTATGTATGTATGTATGTATGTATGTATGTATGTATGTATGCATGTATGTATGTATGTATATGCAAATTAATTACATTCTTTAAGATGCGATAGCATTGAAAAATAAACCTAGTAAATGATAGAGCAGCTCTACAT
>NC_068997.1:20996857-20998789 GCF_001194135.2 Octopus bimaculoides
TATATATATATATATATATATATGAATATACATATACATACATATATGAATACACGCACACAAATACACGTATACACATTCACGCACTTTCACACGCCATCCCGTTTAACTATATTCAAGATAGAAGACCTATATAAGTGCGAAACCAGTGAAAATTAACCCCAAGGAATTATTTAGTGGTAGAACCGTTAAATCATAACAAAGCATTTTTATTTGATTAATATTTGATTAATAAGAATATTATTATTGCCAGCACAAACAATAATACAAATATATATGCATAATATATATAAGTATATACGCACGCATGACACATACAGAGACTCACACAGATACACACATATATGTGTGTGTATGTATGCATTTCTTCGATACTCTATATTTATCTATGTATATTCATACACACACACACACACACACACACACACACACACACACACACACACATACATACATATATATATATATATATATATATATATATATATATATACAGTTGTACACACACGCGGATACACACAACATAAAAACAAGTACGTATGCACATTTATTTTCGTGTATCTGTACATGTATATATGATACGTGTCTGTGTGTGTGTGTGTATGTGCAGGGCTGTGTATATGTATGCAATATCTACACACATACACATACATACATGTGCGTGAGTGTGTGTGTGTGTGTGCGTGTGTGTCTGTGTGAGAGAGGGAATTTAATGTGTGTATGAACCTGTGTGAATGTATGTGTATGCGTTTGAGTGTGATTGCGACTGTGCGCGTGCGTGTGCGTTTGTGCGTTCGTGATATTTTTCTAATCTGATTAACAGCATATAATTCATATAGGTGTAATAAATACGCGATAAAGTCAAAGCATTAAATAGACCAATATTATTTATAGCTTACAATATTACATTATAATAATGTAACACAATATAAACTGTAATTTATCTTAAACAATGATATTTCTAACAGAATATTTCTCTGTTAAACTCTATTTGATGAGTTACATTTGTTTGTTTTTCTCATTTTAATACGAAGAGGAGGGGTAACCTTTCATACAACAAACAAATTACTAGATTAAATTGTACAATTGTGCAAAATGCCTTCCGGTAGCTCTTTGCGTTCAGTGTTTAAATCCAATCTTTCCGATGTCAAATTTGTCTTTAATTCTTTCGGGGTCGATAACAAAGTACCAGTCAATTACTGGGATCGATATTATCGACAATTACCCCCCCCCCCCACATTGTTGACCTTGTGCCTATACTAGAAACGAAATTTTCGATTGGCCGAATCGTGTAATAGCCTCGACAATACGTCTTGTATTTGTTTTCACTCTTCTGAGTTCAAACACTCTTGAGACTAGCTTTCGTGTTCATCTTTCCAGTGAGGATGAAAGAAAGTAACAGTAACGTACTGAGGTCCACTTAATCGCTTATTCCTCTCCCCAGTTCCTGGCCTCACCCATGTATTAAAATCAAATATTATTAACATCGTCACAGATCATTTGACATTATTTTGTACGTACTGCACCAGATTTCTGCTCGAAGAGACGAGTGAGGTGGGAACGATGTAGGGAAGATCTCTTGAAGAGTGAAGTAAGAACCATGTGGGGAAGATGACCACGATAGCTTACCAATTTGTTTTTATAAATGTATATGCGAGTGAGCGGAGAAAGGAAAGAGAGTGGCACTCAACACATTTAGTAAGAATTACATGTATCATTTGATAGCAGTTTCACTTGGCTTCATGCAAATTAAGATTTCATCTGCTCGTTGAACGAACCTGGCTCGTCAGGCATCCGGAGATCGATCTCCAGAAGCCTGCGAAACTTTATGTTGCATGAGTTTAGTCAAACTGTTAATAAATCATATATATGTATGTATATATATCTATATATATATTTATATATATACATATATATATATATATATATATA
>NC_068997.1:20999732-21000833 GCF_001194135.2 Octopus bimaculoides
TATTATTATTATTATTATTATTATCATTATTATTATTATTATTATCATTATTATTATTATTATTATTATTATTATTATTAATTTCCTTCTTCTTCTTCTTCTTCTTCTTCTTATTATTATTATTATTATTATTACTATTATCTAGAAAAATAAATCATCATTGTTATTATAGTAGTAGTAGTAGTAGTAGTAGTAGTAGTAGTAGTAGTAGTAGTAGTAGTAGTAGTAGTAGATTAGCTAATTATAATAATATATATATATATTATGCCAGATCGTAGCATCAGTAGACATGTGGGATAAAGAGCCTTGTGGTTGTTATTTTGTTACCACCCTTTACGTTCGGGTTTGAGAAATCTATCACCCATCGGTTTTGCTTTTCGTCTGTTCCGACGTTGATGCAGGCCGGTCGCTAAACTTTGGTACTTGAGTGTACTCCAAAATATTGTGGATGGACACTAATTTTTTAATAATAATTCTAAAGTGGTGTTTCGAAATAAGTGCATCACCGTAAATTTGAGGATGCGCCATTGAAATAGTTACGGGACAATGCCGTCCAGTGCACCCACTTAGCGACGGGCATATTCGATGAACTAACGTTAAGCCAATAAAATACCAACGTAGATGAAGTCGCCTTCATTCCCCCTCCTCTTTACATTCGTCCTATCACCAATAATCGTCATTATCGTTAATTTTTATCATTATGATCATCGTCGTCGTCGTCGTCATCGATGTCATTATGTTGGTTGTCAATGATTTGGAAATTGAAATTAAGTTCTTGTCCCAATAACTCATAAAATCCCTTCAGTTCAAAACCATTCCTAAACTTACTAAAATTCCGTAGTTTAATGTAACGAGCATGCATAAACACACACATATATATATACATACACACACATACACACATTCATATACAAACCTGTATATACATGTATGTATGTATATACATGAATATGTATATATACATATATGTGTGTGTGTGTGTGTGTGTGTGTGTGTGTGCATGTGTGTCTGTGTGTATACATACGCATATATACACAGATATATGTATATATTTATGTATGTGCATGTATATATATATATATATATATATATATATATATA
>NC_068997.1:21002650-21003375 GCF_001194135.2 Octopus bimaculoides
CAGACAGACAAACAGACAGAGTTAGAAACAGAGACAGAGAAAGACAAAAAAAAGTGAGAAAAAGAAGAAGAAGAAGAAGAAGAAGAAGAAGAAGAAGAAGAAGAAGAAGAAGAAGAAGAAGAACAACAACAACAACAACAACAACAACAAGACAACGACGACGATGGTGATGATAATGATGACATGATCCACGTGTATTACTGGTGATCACACTATGGCTTTGGTGGCCCACGGCTTGTTTTAATGTTGCATTATACAATTATAAGTTAGTAAAATGTTTGGTAGCCAACAACATTACTAGGGACGATTAAAATCAAATCTCTGTCTTTCGCTGAAAAATATGTTAGGTCTTATACTTATTAGTAGAAATATTCGCTTGCCTTCCGAGTTCAGATCTCTCCGAGATGGACCCTCGTCATTCATACTTTCAGACTACAAACATACATACTTCATCGTTTATAGTTTCGATAAAAATGAAGTACTTATTCAAGTACTTGGAGCCATTTAATTGCCCGTAATGTGTGTGTGTGTGTGTGTGTGGTCTTGCGCCTAACTTTAGAAATCGTTATTGCGCTTGCTGCTGCTGCTGCTGCTGCTGCTGCTGCTGATGCTGATGATGATGATGATGATGATGATGATGATGATGATGATGATGACCATCATGCTGATGATAATGGCCACGACGACGACCACGAGGACCACGACGAAGCTGATATTTTTAGTTT
>NC_068997.1:21003494-21008475 GCF_001194135.2 Octopus bimaculoides
GTGTGCATGTGTGAGCGTGTGTGCGCCCGTGCTTGTCAAGAAAAAAGATAGTTTTAATGATATCTAGATTCTAATGATAACTGATTATTATGATGACGTTAACTACCGTAAGACAGAGAAATGAAATTAATGAAAGAGAAACACACACACACACACACACACACACACTCACACACACACACATACACATACACACATATATATATACACACACACACACACACATAGACCTGGAATGGTAGAGCCAGAAGATGAGGAAGTTGATTACAGCAGAAGATGAAGACTTTAGAGATGATGATGATGATGATGATGACGACGACGATGGTGATGACCATGATGATGATGATGAGTATAAGGAGGAGGAAGTAACAAGGAAGTAATAACACAATGAAGAAAGCCAAAATGTGGATATCATACGGAATAATCTAAACACATCTTCCCTACTTCAGCCTTTCACGCATAAACGTAACAACAACAACAACAATAAATAAATAAAGAAGAAGAAGAAGAAGAAGAAGAAGAAGAAGAAGAAGAAGAAGAAGAAGAAGAAGAAGAATGATGATAATAATGTTTTCGAATTTTGGCACAATGCCAGCAATTCCGGAAGAAGGAATAAGTCGATTACATCGACTCCAGTGTTCAATTGGTATTTATTTTATCGACTGCAAAAGGATGAAAAGCAAAGTCGATCTCGATGGAATTTGAACTCAGAATGTACAGACAGACGAAACGCTACTAAACTTCTTTCCTGGAGCCCTAACAGTTCTCCCAGCTCGCCGCAATAATAATAATAATAATAATTATTATTATTATTATTATTATTATAATTATCATTATAATGATTTCATATTTTTCCACAAGAGCAGCCATTTTGGGGGAGGGGATGTGTCGATTACATCGATTCCAGTGTTCAATTGCTACTTAATTTATCGACCCCGAAAAGATGAAGAGCAAAGTCGACCTCGGCAGAATTTGAACTCAGAATGTATAGACGGACGAAATTCCGCTACGCATTTTTGCCCAACGTGCTAACGATTCTGCCAGTTCGCAACCTCAATATGATGATAATAATAATAATAATAATAATAATAATAATAATAATAATAATAATAATAATAATAATAATAATTTTGGTGGTGTTGATGGTGGTAACGGTGGTGGTAATTTAGGAAGCATACTTTTGCTACCACAGGTAATATCAGACAGCCAATGTAATTGGGTAAATTTCCACGTAAGCATGAATGATAGTTATAAACTTCATTTTCTCAAATTGTTACCTCCTGAGCAAAAGTACCTTACGTCATCGCCGGCTGACAGTGTATTTACAACAAGAGGCCAATTGCAGTCCTTTACTCAATGCAATGCACGAAATATAATTAGATAAAAAAAATATGTATTAGTTTGTATCACTACCATCACAAAAGAAAAGACAAGATTAAGCAGGGAAGCTTCATTAATAAGGAAATACAAACTAAAAGAAAACCTACAGACCGTTATAATAATCAAGCAATAATTTTTTTAAAGCTTCTATGTATTAACCACTGAATAAGTTTAAATCTGGCTTTGGTGATGTTATCAGTTGTAACTTTATTCTCATGATCATTTGCGACCTACTGAAAAGTGCACGGACGATATTACAGTATTACTATCATTTCATTCAGATGATGAGACCGAGGAAAACATGAAACTTTATGAGAGAACTTAGGAGCGCTGTTGTTTTAAACTTATCATAAAGGACTAATGAAGAGATATTTTAAAAGAAAGTAATCATAAGTTCAAACTCAAACACAGTCGTGTTTTAATTATATATCTGAAAGAAAAAAAAATGTTCTATATGTATCTATAAATTATCCAAGAATAAACACTCAGTCCAAAAATAAAACCACCCATGATACCAAGTTGCTGAAGAAAAAACTATTAGTCGGCAAGACTAGAGAAAACAGCAGAAGCATTGAATCAACATTGTAATATTACGGAGAGATAATTATCACAAAGATATTCCACATGTGATAAAAATGTGAAAGGCTGGTTTGAAATGTTGATGAGTGACGGCTGTTGGTTAACGAATGAAATCTTGTGGATAGATTACACTTTTGATTAAAGAAAATCCTGTTAGTGTTGTTTTTATTGTTTTTTGTTGCTGCTGCTATTGTTGTAAAGCAAATGTATTCTTCCATTTTTTTTAAAAATAGCCTGAATGTGATTTGAAGATTAAGTTGTTGTTTCTAGCAGCTTGAGCAGCCACATGCAGGGTTTTTGTTGGTTCAAATTCAAATGATCATCTGTTTGCAAAAAGAGTTGTTTAACTGTCCTAAAATATTAGACATATTCATTTTCTAACGCTTGAGAAATATTAAGGAAAAATTATCTCAGAATTTCAAACCGTTAATTGATCAGGCCGCACGCATGGCTGATAGTTCAGAAGTTCGCTTCACAATCACGAGGTCTTGATTTTGATTCCTCTATCACAAAGTTGTGTGATATAGAGTGGACGGAAACCGTTTGGAAGCCGTTGGATGAATAGCTCGAGCAATTGAAAAAACTCAGCATTATCATAATCTATGTCACTCTTAAATCCTCTTCTACTACAGGATTACATTAAAAGTACTGGTGTCTGTGGAATACTAGGCCATTATCATACAATTGCTTGAACAAGTGGTACATTCATTCAATGAAACCAACGTAAGGATTATTCAGTAATCAACACATGAAAGAAGGTATATCAATTTTCGCAGCTCTTTAGTTTTGTGGTGGTTTATAACACTTCGAAATATTAAGGAAAGATTTGTTTCAGAGTCTCAAATCGTTGCTCGATCAGCCCGCACTCATAACCGATAGTTCAGAAGTTTGCATTTGATCTGAGGGTGCCAATTAATAAGATTTTAATATTTGGCGTACAGCACATTGTATATGACTACTGGCAGAAGGCATCATTCTGTGTTTCATAGCACCATCACCATTCTGTATTTATGGCGAATGAAAACATGTATCTTGAGACTAATCCAAACATTTGTTAATATAGATACTACCCACAGCAGGCATTGGAGAATTAGTGCTTAATTAATGTACACATATATTTCGTTAGTTTATTCTTCTAATCATCTTATCGACCTACGCCATGTTTGTTCACATACAAAGCAACCACTTTTTCACCTAATCTCATCTCTATCATCACCCCTTTAACGAATTCATTAGGAATTAATGAATCTCGATGTCTATGGATATTTTACTCGGGTGTTATTTAGAGTCGACTCCATTTCTACAAGAAATCTACTGTTGCACGATCAAAGAAAACACTTATTTTCTTTTATAAAGAGAATTTTATTTTAATTAATAACAACAATAATAAACTCATGGTTTTTGTGTTTGCTTCCAATGCTTGATAACTTGAGCAAGTGTTTCCTGACATAATCTCAAGTCAATGATTGGATTCCTGTGACTGAACTTGGACAAATGACGGAAATTGTACGCGGAAATGCATCGGAAAATATTTACCTGTTAATTCAGACCTTCTCTTTATCCATGCTCTCCTTCCAGAATTTTTAGCAGCCATAAGGAATGTCTTGGGCTTGACCCTGCATCACCTGAGTAAGCCACACATTTTGTTTCTATATCTAAAACTAAAATAAGATCTTAGTATATATATATAAATTAATGAGGATAATGTAGTCGATTGAATCAACTCTCATCATGTGACCGGTACAATGAAAGGCGGCAGAGTGGAAATAAGCGGGATTTTGAACGCGGAACTTGAAGAAGAGATTTAGCAAAATATTACTGGAAGACATTTGTTTTTTTGTGAAAAGAAAGGAGAGGAGGAGGTGAAGAACGATACTTCGACCCATTTTGCTAACTCACCACTACCCTCACCCCCAGCAGAAAGGAAAGGAAATGCAGAAAACTAACGAACGAAAGACATAACTCCACAATTTTCACACAGTTCCACCAGATACAAGGTCTGAGATTTGGGGGAAGGTGACTAGTCGATTACATCCACCCCGGTGTTTCACTGGTACTTAATCTACCGACCCCGAAAGGATGAAAGGCAAAGTTAACCTCGGCGGAATTTGAACTCAGAACATAAAGAGAGACGAAATGCCGCTAAGCATTTCACTCGGCGTGCTAACAATTCTGCCAGCTCGTCAATAATGGTCTCATATTTTGGCACAATACCAGCAATTTCGTGGAGATGGTGAGAGGGGGGGGTACAAGTCGATTACATGGACCTCAGTGCATAACTGTTACTATTATATCGACCCCGAAGGCAAAGTTGGCTTGTTACTGCAGGAGCTTTGGGTACTATAATTACCAATCTGACAAACTAGATTGAAAAGAGTGGAGTAACTGTAAAGGTAGAGCAATTATGGAAAAACAATGTTGCCTAAAACTGCAGGAATCTCTCGCAGAGTTCTTGAAGTCTGAATATAATGTGTTACTTCAGTTCTCTAGTTGTGAACAGCTGACATACTGTTAGATTCACCAGCGATTCTTCTGTGCTACACAAAGTAATAATAACAATAAAAACAATAACAACAACGACAACAACAACAACAACAATAATAATAACACTAACAACAACAACAATGCTTGTAATAATATTTAGAAGAAGAAGAAGAAGAAGAAGAAGAAGAAGAAGAAGAAGAAGAAGAAGAAGAAGAAGAAGAAGAAGAAGAAGAACAACAACAACAACAACAACAACAACAGCAACAACAACAACAAAGTGAAAAAGAAGGAACAAAACAGAGAAAAGAAAGAAGAATTTAATTAGACATGAAGTCATTTTTCAAGGAATAAGCAACGCCACCTTTCGGAGATATGAAGTTACATTTCATGGTTAATGATTCTGGTACCTTCACCTCTCAATCAATCATAACAGTTTAAACAAGACTTTCTTTCTTTCTTTCTTTCTTTCTTTCTTTCTTTCTTTCTTTCTTTCTTTCTCCTCTCTCTCTCTCTCTCTCTCTCTCTCTCTCTCTCTCTC
>NC_068997.1:21009736-21010457 GCF_001194135.2 Octopus bimaculoides
TATATATATATATATATATATATATATATGTATGTATATACACCCACATAAATTCATTTATAGGTATACAAATATATTCATACGTGCGCTTACGCAAATATGCATACTCATGCGCATGAACACACACATACACATGCATGCAAGCCCGTACATGCAAAGATAGATACTGTAGATGCCAAAGTGAACTTTATCAGTTCGTGGTTTCACTACTTCCGTATATTTTCATATTCTTCATCTCTTCGCTGCACTCAAACATTTCCAATCTCGAACTTCACAAATACCATTCTTGTAGATACAGACCACCACAGGTTTCCAGGAACCCTTATTTATGCTTTTAGTTGTTTATTTATTTATTTATTTATTTATTTATTCAAAACTTTCAACAGATGAAATGTCTTACTTATCTTTGTCCTTTTGCCGTTGCGAGCATGTCGAAGCAGCGCCTTCAAAGTTTTAGTCGATCAAATCAAGCCCAATACCTATTTTAAGTTCGAGAGCGAGCAGCAAAGTTACTGAGATGTAAACAGACCAACAGCGGTTATCAAGTGTTAGTGAGAGGGAGACAAACAACATATATATATATATATACATATCTGCATTTTAAATGAATAATACATAGTCTATTGACTGTTTTTACTCTCGCTAGACCACTGGTGGTAAATAAAATTTCTAAAGTTTTTTTTGCTACCCTATAATTTATTAATAATGATATATATATATA
>NC_068997.1:21015504-21018004 GCF_001194135.2 Octopus bimaculoides
ATATATATATATATATATATATATATAGGAAAGATTTTATTGTCATTAATTGTGACTGTAGGTGCCGAAGCACCTATGTATGTACGTATGTATGTATGCATGTATGTATGTATACACACATACATACATACATACATACATACAAAATACATACATACATATAATATAAATATAATTCATATTAATAATATAATTGCTATTTACAATCATCAACTGTAATTTTTCTGTGGAGATATCAACAGACATTATTATTGTGATAATGTGTAGAAGTGCATACAGAATTTTTGTCGACGCACCAGTTTACTTTGATATAGAATATGTGGTTGCCTGTGGGTGCATTTCTATGTTTTCGTGTGTTCTTGTGTATACACCTATGTTTGTACACCTATGTGTGTATGTGTGTGTCTTTTATGAGTGTATGTGTCTATATTTAGTCATACACATGTAATATATACGTGTATGTGTATATCTATGTATATATACATATATATAGAGAGAGAGGGGGGGGGAGAGGGAGACATAGAGAGATAGATGCATATATATAGACATATATATATATTCATATATACATACACACACGCATATATATATATATATATATATATATGTGTGTGTGTGTGTGTGTGTGTGTGTGTGTGTGTGTGTGTGTGTGGGTGCATGTCCCTCTATATGTATATATCGATATGTCGTTACATATCAAGCATTAAATATCGGTGGAATGCACTGATTCTCCGCCGTTAACTTCTCACAGGAAATATGGGGCCCCTGGCATTTATTTATTTACTTGTTTATGTATGTGTTTAATAGTATATTTTTTTGTGTGTTCTTGGAATTATTTTTGCCTTCATACAAAAATACTACATATATATATATATATATATATATTTTTGAAAAATACATTTTTGTCGATATTATCTGCATTGACTGTAAGAGACTAAACCGAATATAGCTGGTGGTGATGGCGGTAGTGGTGTTTGTGACGGTGGACGACTGTATATGATTGCACAATTTGCTAGAAATTGCAACCAAATCTCCCCCAATTCACACGTGTCTGAGATTGTTACACCTGATAATATAGCGACTGAATCTTCTCCTAAATCAAATCTTAACCAAACTTAAATAAAAATGAAAGGAAATAAATATTACAGATAATAAATATATTAAATATATTTCCACCTGGTAAAATTTGTTCTCTTAAAGAAAAAATAGATGTGGTAGTTACGGCTAGAACGTCTTTGATAATAGATTTCTTTAATCAAGTCTGATCACTACTAAACAACAAAAAAGACAACTTAACAATAGATTACATAATATAGTAAAATATCACTAAATTTATCACTGAAATCGCGTTGGATGGTCATGGTTAGGTTGACTGTAATTATAGTTCTACTAGATCAGGGATGTCCCGGGTCAGGAATATCCTGGGGTTAAACAACAACAAAGGCAACAACAAAAGCAACAACAATTAGAAAAGGTAACGACAAGTGTATGTATGTGTGTATGTATTTTTATATTCTATTCATTAGTGTTTATTAAATACCATTAATAAATTGTATATAATTTATTAACGACTGTTAATAAATAATTATGTTGTTATTTTCTTTTTTCTTTTTTTTGCTGCTTTTTTTTTGTATAATTCGGCGCAAGGTCAGAAATTTATAAGAGAGCGGAAAATGTTTTTTCAATCGATTCTTAGTTAATTAGTGATACTTATTTTGTCGACATCATTATGATGAAAGACAAGATCGATCCCAGTGGGACCCCAGCACCAACCAGACATAAAGAACACATCTCGCATAAGCACAAGACTGCAAATACTTGTAGAGGCCATCAGTCGATTAAATCAACATCCGGAACGGACCTCTTTGGCTTCAACTTTATTCTATCGATCAAAAACGAAGGTTGAAGGCCAAAGTTGACTTCGTCAAGATTTTAAATGCACATGTGTGTGTGTGCATATACACATACACATACACGCACACACACTTGCATGTGTGTGTGTGTGTGTGTGTGTGTGTTCACAAGCACTACCGCTTGACAACTGGTGTTGGTTGGTTTACGTCCCCGCAACTCATCGATTCGGCAAAAGAGACAGACAGAATTAGCACCAGACGTAAAAAGAAAAATAAATACTCGGGTCGATTTATTCAACTAACACCCCAAAATGACCACACTAAAAATACTGAAACAATTAAAAGACGATAGAAGAAGGTAGGCACAAACACTTGCATTCGGTATGGTGCTTAGATTCGACATAGTCGGAACTAGGACGACTGGCTTTAGCTTCCGTCAATTGCCCTTTAAAACGGCTTCGTACGACCGAAGTAAACTAGTCGCATCTGTTCGACACATCTTTCAATGCGTCTTCGTCACGTTAATGACACCAATATACTAAGGTGTGCAAGCAAATGCCTAGAGTATAACCATCCTAACTACACACTCAAACACCCAATATACATCCAGCTATAACTCCAGAGCCCCTCGGTTGTGTATATATGAC
>NC_068997.1:21020374-21023941 GCF_001194135.2 Octopus bimaculoides
ATATATATATATATATATATATATACACACATATATATGTATCTTTCTATCTATCTATCTATACATACGTACATACATACATACCACAGACACGCGCGCACTGACGGTGACTAAAAGAAGCTCGTAGTAAACATAGCAAGCACACATTCATGACGAGATTCTTTCAGTTTCCGTCTACCAAATCTACCCACAAGACTTTGATCAGCCCGGGGCTACAGTGGAAGACACTTGCTCATTGTGCCATGCAGTCGGACTGGACCAGGAAGGCAAACGTTTTACCACGCAGCCACACCGGTGTCCATATCAATACCTTCGTTATTTGTTTACAAATAATGCAAGCCTGTCTTTCTTTAGTAAAATTGTTTTCTTTGGCTTGAAAATGCTGACTTTATAAAGAAACATAATCTCTTAAGGTGATGGCGGTAGCGCTGGCCGTGCCGATGGTGGTGTTGGCAGTGGTGAATCTATATTTGCAGGCCATGAGCTGCGTGGTTATAGAGTACAAACTTTTCGTTGTTCCGTCATATGATCGGAGTTCGTGATCATATTTCAATTCCTGGTCGGAATCGTTCCACTTTATATCTCTGAAAGGTCTGAAAAGAGAACAAATAAATATATAAGTAAACAGAAGGATGTTTCCTTGTACAGATTTCAGTGTATCTACTTAAATAAGAAATAGACTATTTTCTATGTTACCAGAAAATTTTCTGGGGCAACTCACAGAACAGATGAACACAAATATACACTTGCATTAGAAGTATTTATTTGTATAACGTCTCGTATGTGTAGCTGTAGGTGTGTGTATGAATGCATGCATGTATGCATGTGTTTTCTCACGAGTGCTTGTGAACACGTGTGTGCTTCTAAGCGTGTTTTTTGTGTGCGCGTGTATTCACACACACACGGACACACATATGTATGTATACATACAAACATATATTATATATGCAAATAAACATATATATGCATATACGCAGTTGTATGCATATATACGCAGTTGTATGCATATATACGCATGTACATATGACAGTGTATTCATCCCTATCTCTCTCACTTTCTCTATGCACCCACACATACACGCATTTAATTATTTTTATATAGATAGATAGATAGATAGATAGATAGATAGATAGATAGATAGATAGATAGATAGACAGATAGATAGATAGATAGATAGATACTATCAGGACAATCCCCCACCGAGGACAATTCCCCACCCGCATAGGACAATTCCACTCGACGACAACTACCCCCTAGGACAATCCACCCCTTGGTTAATTACCCCTTCTCTAATATATTAAGAAGTTTTAGATAATCATCTGTTGTTCCCAGGAGTAATTGTCATTGGTGGGCTTATTATCCATGGGGAGGATTTGGAGGATGGGGTAAATGTCCTGGACTCAGATAGATAGATATACATACATACATACATACATACATACACACACGTGTATATACATATTTGTATTACGTATGTATATATGTATATACGTATGCAGGCATGTATGTATATAATATGTCCGTAACTCTATATGTCTTAAGGGCAATTCTATACTATTTTCCGGGTTTATTTCAGGTAGAGACCACATATATACAGTAACGTCCAAGTTTCTATAACATCAAAAATATATATTTGCAATAACGTTATTTTGTCTAACGCCCTGATCTTTCTGTATACTGTATACTGTATACTCACTACATACACATACACATACACTCTGACGCACACGCAGATTTGTGTGTGTGTGTGTGTGTGTGTGTGTGTGTGTGTGTGTGTGTGTGTGTGTGTGTGTACGGAATTATTATTATTATTGTTATTATCATTATTATTATTAGCATTATTAATATTATGACTATTATTCTTACTTCTTTTTATTTTTGTTGATGTGGTTGTTTTATTATTTTCATCATCATTATTATTATTATTATTATTATTATTATTATTATTATTATTATTACTTACAACAATAATCCTTTGAAAATCCACGTATTTTCATATACATGGAAATACGTATACGCAGTAATGTGTATATATATATATATTTATATATATGTATGTATACATATGCATATACACACACACATACTCACAAACATATTATTATAAACGTAGACATATATATATATATATATATATATATACATAAACTTGCACATATACAAAAATACGAACACACGTATGAGAGTGTGCGTGTGTGTGCGTGCGTGCGTGCGAGCTAGCGTGTGTGTGTGTGTGTGTGTGTGTGTGTGTATGCATATTTACCTACATACATGCATGCATAAATATATTTATATATACACAACCAAGCGCAATTACCAAAACAGTAGCAATAGATTGCATAAGAATCGACATATAAAGAATTGGCTTAAAACATAAACAAATATGAGAGATGGGTGATAGAAATACCTTCTTCTTTTGATATCCACAAATTAATATGCAATAGGCAGTTCTGTGTTATTTCTTATATAATATTTTAACGTCCAACTCACCGTGTCGGGCCATATTTATATATCTTGTGATTGTTGAATAAGGATTTTGTGTGCGTACATGGAATATATATATGCATATAAGTGCGTGTATGGAATAATATGCATGTATTGCTAGGGGTGTACGTCCTAAGAAGATATAACAAGTTACGGTCAAATATATGTATATACAAGTAATATTTACAAAAATATTCATAATAATATATTTTTATTACACAAATGCTATAAACAAATATAACGACGTTGTGATATTCTATATTTTTATCCCCCCCCCCACCAACTTTTTCTTTTTTGGTTTTCCTTTGCAAATATTGTTGCTCATGTTACTTTTCACATTATTATTATTATTATTATTATTAGAGGACTGTGCTTTATATGAATATATATAACGAGATTATCACAATTTAATATGTAATTATATGTAACAAATATATTTATAACTACACTAATGTTTACAAAACACACACAATAAAAACGTTGTTATTATTATATAGATGGATATGAGGCTGAAACAATATATTTGTATATTAAAAAAATGTATATATGTTTATTTATTCCGATAACACGATATATTCACGTATGCATGTATGTATGTACGTGTATATATATATATATATATATATATATATATATATATATATATATATATATACCCGCTACAAAACACTTGATAGAATAGAATTAGCTTCATTTTCTCTATGTGAGCAGCCAATATACTGCAGTGGGTATTATATAAGGAATTGGAAATCTCACACATCCATACACACATAAATACACACACACTAACACACTCACACAAATACACGCACAGACAATATCATTGCGTATCTGTGTGTGCGTGTGTGTGCGAGCGCATATATATATATACATATATATGCGTTTTAAATATCTTAAGATAAATCTACAAGGATGTATAATAAAGAAACAGCGTATGTGCGTGAGTGTGTTATATACTTATGTATACAAACATACATACGTAAATACATACATATATACATACATACATATATGCATATATATATATAACACAAACACGCATATATATATATATATATATATATATATATATATATATATATA
>NC_068997.1:21025110-21025872 GCF_001194135.2 Octopus bimaculoides
TATATATATATATATATATATATATGTAGATAGATAGATAGATAGATAGATAGATAGATAGATAGATAGATATAGTTTTTAGTAGACTGGCAAATTAAAAATGAAAGAAATGGCATCATTTCAGTAACCCCTCGGGTTTGGACCTTGAAACATGAAATCCCAACCTCATGAAATCCCAACCCGTATACGATTTCAATTGTTCTTAATTACTTCGCTAACAATAAATACTACATTATATGTGAATCGTACACACTAAATCATCTTTTCTGTACTCCAAAAATTTCTGGTATCTTGTAGCTAGTCAAAACAAAACGATCGCATATTAGAATCGCTCTTCGTTGTAATTATCACTTGAATTCCTACTTTTCTCATTCATTCCTTCTGTTATTCTGTTATTCTTTCCCTATTGTTTTTTTTATCCGTTTATTTCCTTCAATTAGCGAAAAGAATAATATCAATATTAATAATAATAATGATAAAAATTATAACAACGTTGTAGTAGTAGTAGTGGTAGTAGTGGTAGCAGTAGTAGTAGTAGTAGTAGTAGTAGTAGTAGTAGTAGTAGTAGTAGTATGGAATAAAGATTTCTTGGTTACGTTTTACATTGTGTAGAATAAGAGAACAGATATTTATAACCGTTGTTCTGTTGTTATATCATGGACAGTAGACCAGTAGACAGTGGAGTTTGTTATACAACTGTGTACTTGGCACCGTTGCGAAGTGTAATAGCGTGTCCTGTGCCTCTCAGTGTTTGTGTGTGTG
>NC_068997.1:21027068-21028895 GCF_001194135.2 Octopus bimaculoides
CCAATAACACTATCCGTATCACGTCCTCACTTTGTTGTTTTTTTTGTTATTGTTTTTTGTGTTTTTTTGAACTTATATATATATATATATATCGGCCATGATGAAATACCACAAGGTATAGAAAATACGTATTCGCCTTTATATATTTAATCCTTTATATTGAACACTCAGTATTTCATCTATTCAATAAGACATATTCCATATATTCAATAAGACATTCAATACTTTATTTCATAGTACCATCCATTTTTATTTTATATTATATATTGTATATTATATTATATATTGTATATTCCATATTCTATATCCCACATTGGTTTTGCAGGAATATAAATAAAACATAAAAAACAGACAGTATATAATAGTTCCTGTCCAAATGTCTTTGACCATAGTTTTGTACCATCAGGACCGATCTAGGGCTGAATCAGAACTAACCTAGGACTGCATCAGGACTGACCTAAGACTGCGTCGGGACTGACCTGGAGTTACGTCAGGGCTGATCTAGGGTTGCATCAGGACTGACCTAGGTTTACATTAGGACTTACCTAGGGTTGCATTAGGACTGACGTAGAGTTACATCAGGACTGATCTCGAGCTGCGTCAGCACTAACCTAGGGTTAAACAATAAAAACGCCATCAACAACAAATATATACTTAAGAAAGTAAGTAATGTCAGAAAATCAGGCATCGAAGTCAAATGCTCACCATAGAACTTCGTCTGCATTTTCTGGATCATTTTAATTTCTAACTTAATTTTTGTTTTCTTTCTTTTATAAGTATATATATATATATATATATATATATGTAAAAAGAATATGTTTTTTATTAATATTGTTATTGTTGCTGTTATCTGGTCTTGTAAAACCTTGCTCTACTATCGCATCACGACAGCGAGATTTTCTTGCCCTCCAAAATCAATGGAGCGTGACAATGTCGAGAGAAGGACAGACTGGTTGACTTGTCGCACATACACAAACACCTTAATTGTTTGTATGTCCATAGGAAAACGATAATGATAATAATAATAATAATAATAATAATAATAATAATAATAGAATCTCGAAAGAGTGAAAGAAAATACAATAAAAGCAAATGCAAAAAAAACAATAAAAATCAAATACCAAACAAGTAACAACAAATGCAGGCAAGCAGACAGGAGTAATTATATATATATATATATATATATATATATATATATACATGCATACATATAAACATACATATATATACACACATACATAAATACATGTAGAGAACCATACATCCAAACATTCACATATATGCATGTCTGTATATGTGTATACTTATAAACACACAAGTATATACATATATATATATATGCACACACAAACATACATATATTTTTGTATATATTGAGTTAGGCATGGCCTGGGTCTATACTGGCTGAAACCCGTCAAAGTTATCAAAGTTATATGGTGGGGGGTGGGGGGTTATATTGTGGGTGTTTTTCTGTCTGTGGTACATTAATGCCCCCAATAGATGCTCTCTCTCTCTCTCCGCATTGTACTTATTGCAGGAGGTTGATTTTGGTGAGGTGACACTTGGGGTTAGCACACTCAATATATGACACTCAGAACTGAATTTGTGTATTCATGCATAGGTGGGTACGTGAGTGTAGGTGAGTGTATTTGTACGTGCACGTACTCCCTATACTCAGTCATAAGAATCTATGCCCCTATTGAGTACTTTCAGCTCGTGTTTTTAAACTCACGCATGCATATACATATATTCACTTACGTACATTTACACACACATTCGCATATATACATACATACATACATATATATATATATATATATATATATA
>NC_068997.1:21029787-21030952 GCF_001194135.2 Octopus bimaculoides
CTCTCTCTCTCTCTCTCTCTCTCTCTCTCTCTCTCTCTCCCTCTCTCTCTCTTACTGTTTATATACATATTGTGTGTCACCTTGGGCCCACCAAAGCCTTGTGAGTGGATTTGGTAGACGGATACTCAATGAAATACATCATATATATGTGTGTGTCTGTGTTTGTCCCTCGATCACCACTTGACAATCGGTGTTGGTGTGTTTCTGTCCCCGGTTCGGCAAAAGGTACCGATAGAATAAGTGCTAGGCTTAAGAAGTAAGCCCTGGGCCCGATTTGTTCAACTAAAACCCCTACAAGGCGGTGCTCCGGCATGGTCACAGTCAAAATGACTGAAAGAAGTAATATATATATGCATATGCATGTATGTGTGTGTGTGTGCGCGCATGTCCGAGTGAGCAAATATATTTATAAGTGAGAGAGAGAAAGAGAGAGAGAGAGAGAGAGAGAGAGAGAGAGAGAGAAAGAGAGAGAGAGAGAGAGAGAATGAGCTGTCGAAGGGGGTCTTGGAATGTAACACCCGCGATAGTCGAGGGATTACTGTATATGCCCTAGAGGAGTACCTAACTCGAAGTGTCATGTTTATTACTTTTAAGAACTTTGCAGGGCAAAAAGATATGAAATTGGCTTTGAATGGAAATCGAAACAGCTTCGTGAAACGGCTTCTGAAATTAATCATTTGCTTTCTTCTTGCTGTATCCATTGCCTGCATGGCTTGGGAAATATTGCAAGTTAAACGTAATACTATCATAGTGTTTAGGAAATGCTTAAAGTTTTAAGCTGTATTAAATGACTTGCCTTATGTTAACATAGTAATTTTCTTTTTGAGTATCTGATATATACATCACATTTCTGTGTATGCCATCCGCCTTGTATACCTTTTACATTCACTCACGTGTAGTCGCGCGCTTGTGCGCGCACACACACTCACACACATGCACACACACACACACACACATACATGCACACACACACATACACACACACATACACACACTCTCTTTTTCTATCTCTTTCCCTCTTTTTCTATCTCTTTCTCTCTTTTTCTATCTCTTTTCTTTCTTTCTTTCTTTCTCTCTCTCTTTCTATCTCTTTCTCGCTCCTTTTTTCACTCTCTCTCACTTTCTCTCTCTCTCTTTCTCTCTCTCTCTCTCTCTCTCTCTCTCT
>NC_068997.1:21031845-21033024 GCF_001194135.2 Octopus bimaculoides
CCCCCTAGCATTGCTTGATAACCGATGCTGGTGTGTTTACGTCCCCGTCACTTAGCGGTTCGGCAAAAAAGACCGATAAAATAAGTACTAGGCTTACAAAGAATAAGTCCCGGGGTCGATTTGCTCGACTAAAGGTGGTGCTCCAACATGGCCGCAGTCAAATGACTGAAACAAGTAAAAGAATAATTATTTCAACTCTATGTGTATGTGTGGAACATATTTAACAATGTAGTCTTCGATATGCATAGGTCATTTCGTATGTTGTAGGCCCTGATATACAATAAAGATGAGATGTTGAGTGTTTAAAATGCTCTTGATCATGGCGCTGATTCGCGGCAAAGCAGTATCAATAATAACGACATCTGTTGGGAACCTCAGGAGGTCGATCTACTTACTAGAAATGGCAGTTAAATCTACATCAACTCATATTTCGCTTTTAGAATGGAAAGAATATGAACAAAAGGATGGAGATGTTGCATAATGTTGTCTCAAGATAAAGGTCACACGAAAGAAAGACGGAATGGTCATAGCTGGAGAGTCTCCTTGATCAGGGCTGTCTTGGCGCTAAACAATAACAGCAAAGCAACAACAACAACCACAACATCTGTTGGAAGAAAAACGCCATCTATATGGTGGTGGTGTCTATCTTTAATGGTGGTAGTACAGTGGTCGTCTTGGTAAAGGATGCTGGTGGCGTTAGGATGGCGAGTACTGTTTTCGTTTGTTATATACACACGTACTTACACAAGCACATACATACATACATACATACACCACCACTGCTGCCGCCGCCGCCACCAGCGTCGCAGACGCCATCAACAGCAACAGCAACAACGGCAGCAGCAGCAGCAGCAGCGACAACAGCAGCAACAACAAAACACATTTTGGATTGTGTGAGTCTCTGATGCTGAAGTAATGCATAAAGCACGTCGACCATTGGCGACAACAATACGGTTCCATATGCTCATGGTTACTGTAGGGAGGGGGTAGGGGGAAAGGAGGGTCTATGTCACACTCCACTGCATCCCTGGCGGCCTTTCAAGGAACACTCGACCCCATTCCCACCCCCACTAGTCTCTGTCTGTGTTATTTTACTTCAGCCTTATTACTTTCACGCCACACAGTATTATATATATATATATATACATACACACATGTATATATAAGTACATGAATATC
>NC_068997.1:21033369-21038873 GCF_001194135.2 Octopus bimaculoides
GTTATTTTACTTCAGCCTTATTACTTTCACGCCACACAGTATTATATATATATATATATATACATACACACATGTATATATAAGTACATGAATATCCATACATATGTGTATATATATATGTGTGTACACATGACTGTGTGCGTGAGCGTCATTTTGCATGTCTTTCTATTTCCTTTCCGCTCACAGTTTGACAACCGGTGTCGGTTTGTTTACGTACCATTAACATAGAGGTTCAGCAAAAAAGACCTATGAAATATCTACCAATCTTAAAATAGTACTGGGCTCAATTTGACCGACTAAACCCTTCAGAGTAGTCCCCCAGCGTGGCCACACTGCAACGACTGACACAAGCAATAAAAGTAAACGAATAAACCATTGGATTACTGTATTACGTACGTTTCTGGCAAACAAAACTCATCGTTTTCTGGAGTCAAAAACTCAGGTATGCTTAGCCAGGATAATATTGGTTTCATGTTTTGGCACAAAGCCATCAATTTCCAGGAGGTTGGGAGCTTGTCGGTTGCTTCAACCCTAGTACGCATGTACTACTTCTTTCATCGACCCCGAAAGATGAAAGGCAACGTTGACCACGGACGAATTTGAACTCAGGACGTAAAGAAGGACGAAGTACAGCTTGGCATTTTGCCCGGCGTGCTAATGATTCTGCTAGCTTTCCGCCTTAAATCAAGGTTTTTGTCAGCTGTCAACGTAAATGTCTGAAGTAATATATTAAAAAATATCTGCAAAAATAACGGTGCTATACAAACAAGCATTCTGGATTACAGCCAATAAAAGACCACCCGAATGATTTGTTGGTAAAGTCGTAAAGTTCCATTCGCCAACACGCTACTTGGGTGGCAAACTAAAAACTTGATGGTAGATTAATCCTTGCTTGGTAGACTTAATTTGTCGTTCATTTTAACACCACCACATGACCCCTGGACGCCTTTAGCTAAGTCCACTCTGTCACAAGCATCATTAGACTAGGTCACCGGCTGAAGAATAACTTCCTCCTTTCCTCTCACTAGGGTTATAAATGTTTCGCTTTTTCTTGAAAGTCATTAAATATGACAAGATACATTAGTCCATCAATACCTCCTATCCTCCGTCGCTATCTTCTATAGCTTTTGCAATGGTTGCCATTCCTCTGAAACAGTAAAGTGTCTTGTCTTTCCAAACAGCCGTCTTACCTCTTCTTGTCGTCATTCTTACAGTGTCTCACACACCAAACTTCGTACTAAGAACCCAGGCCTTCTACCCTAGGATTATAACTCTCCGAAAATACTTTCCCTCAGGGTGAATATAACCGATTCGACTTCATAGTCTGGAATAGTCTGCAAAGGCTACAGCGGTTTGATTGCACTGCACTTTATCTTCGGTGTAGATAAGAATGTAAACAAAAAAAGGCAGATTAGGTGCGATGCATACCCTGCGCGCTCACAAAGATAAAATAAAATTTAATTTAATAATCTCAGACGAATTCATATTTCAACTAATGACATCAAGAGTAATTTCCCCTGCTTGTCGTTTATGCATATATATAACAAAGAAAAAAGTATTTTGATTCACCAAACCAAAATTTAATGAGTTCAACCCACTCACCCAATAAGTATTTCTGCCAGGTTTGGGGGAAATCCGTTCAACCGTTTTCCAGTAATTTTGCAAACACACAGACAAACAACACAGACTGCAATACCCTGCTTTCGCATACGTGTGCAGGGTTAAAAGATGATACAATCAAATTGAACTACATGAATTTTTTATCATATTTTACTTGTTTCAGTCATTGGATGGCAGCCATACTGAGGGCACCGCCTTGAAGAGTTTAGCCTGGTACATATTCTATCGGATATGAACCAGCATCGATTGTTTGCTAACGTTGGTGGAGAAACAAACACCAAGGGACATATACATAATTACATTCGTACACACACACACACAGATATATATATGTATGTATATGTACATTAACGGGCTTCTTTCAGTTTCCTTCTACCAAATTTACTCACAATGCTTTGCTCTGCCCGGGGCTAGAGTAGAAGTCACTTTCCTAAGCTACTACGTACGCAGCGAGACTGGACCTGGAGCCATGTAGTTGAGAAGCAAACTCCGTAGCACGCAGCCTGGTTTGCGCTTAACTCTCTTAGAGGAATCCCGAGTTGTTTAATCCCCTTTTTTCTCCACAGAAAGTTCATAAAATAGGTATCAGGAAGGCACTTTGGTCTCCAGCATTTGGTTTCGTTGAACGATCCAGGAAACGAACCTGCAACTTTATAATCGTGAGCCAAACACTCCTAACAACTACATCACGTGCCTTCACAAGTTGCTATCGGTACGAAAATGAGAACGTTTCGTGTTTTCTACTCCTTTTCAAAAGGTTGGGCGACTTAAAGAGATGCAAAATGCAATCGGGGAATTAGATCTCGCCTGAGGCTTCCTTTTCTCTGCTGTAATGTAGGCGTTCGCCAAGCAAGAGTGCTGAGCATTAAATCACGTCTTTGGCTGCTTTTACTTGTATCTCAAGTTAAAGCAAAACTATTTGTCCCACTACACAATACTAACATACGATGATTGCTGTCTTTTCTTTTCATTTAACAACTACAACAATAAACAAACACACACACTTATACATCTACACACAAATATATATATGTGTGTGTGTGTGTGTGAGAGAGAGAGAGAGAGAGAGAGAGAGAGAGAGAGAGAGAGAGAGAGAGAGAGAGAGAGAGAGAGAGAGAGAGAGAGAGAGACAAAGAAAAAAAACAGAATAGAAAGCGAAAAAGAAATGCCACGACAGAGAGCATCGTCAAATACTTCAGTGAAAAGAACTTGTTAAATGAACGTGTTTTCCAGTGATTTCCACCACTTCAGCACTTGTACAATAGATACCTATCTATTATATACGAGCGATCTTGCAGATGTATAAGATGTGTATGAAGATGTGTACGTACATTATATTCGCGAGTGTCGCCCATTTGGAGGGCCATTGTATGCGAGAGTACGAATGAGTGTGTGTGTGTATTTACGTGCATGTATGTGGACGTGCGTATGTGTATATGGTGGTGTTTTTAGCCAGACGTTTTCAGTGGCTTTCAAACTTCGACAAATTATATATGGAGATATATGTATTATATTCATGAGTGTTCTTTTTGTTGCTGTTGTTTTTGTTGTGGTTGTAGTTGCTGTTCTTATTTCCGTCGCAGTCGTCAACATCATTGTTGTTGCTGTTGTTGTTATTGTTCTTGTTGTTATTAAGCGCGGGTCTTTACAAAATAAATCGCTAACATTGAGACACTCTCATAGTCACACACACACTCTTAGAAACACAGAGGTTTGCACATATATAGAGACATATTACACACTCACATCTATAACCTGATAAAAAGATTCTCTATCTATCTGTCTACCTATCTACCTATCTATCTATCTATATTTCGCATTATTTCTCTCTCTTTATATCTATGTTGCTCTCTTTCTCTCCCTACATCTCTCTTTATATCTGTCTCTCTATCTCTCTCTCCATACACACACACACACACACACACACACACACACATATATATATATATATATAAATATTATATGTATTAGTTTTATCTATCTATCTATCTATATATATATTTATAAATATATTTATATATATATATATAGATATATACATACCTACATACATACATAGGTACGTACGTACATACATACATACATACATACATACATACATACATACATACATACATACATACATTCATACAATAGGAGTAGGAGTTGTTGCCTGGTAAGTAGCTTGCTTACCAACCATATGGTTCCGTGTTTAGTCCCACTGTGTGACACTTTGGGCAAGTGTTTTCTACTGTAGCCTCGGGCCGATCAAGGCCTTGTGAGTGGATTTGGTAGAAGCTGAATGAAGCCTGTTGTATATATATATATATATATATATATATATATATATATAATGTATGTATGTATGTACGTGTATCTATCTATCTATCTATTTGTCGTTCTACCGCTCAATTTATTTATATCCATCCATCTGTCTGCGTCTGTGTGTGTGTGTGTGTGTGTGTGTGTGTGTGTGTGCGTGCGTGCGTGTGCGAGTATGTACGTGTCAGCGAAAACTAAAATAAAAATAAGCGAAAAAAAATATAAATAGTTATCTGGAGCGAAATACGAAGTGAATAGCAATAGGGATTGAATCCTTTCAAAATAATAGGTTAATGTGTATCTAATATCAAAGCCTACAATGAGGAGAGCCTATGAGAAAAGAAACCCTTACTTTCTAACAGTGACTCCTGAATTCCTGCAGTGAATCTGGGAGAAGAAGAAAAAAGTCGCGTTTGTTGTTTGACCTCTTTCGTATGGCGTAACACGACGACAGGCTGTTTAAATATATAAAAAAAGAACACTTTCAATTCGACAATAACGTACGTGTGTCTGTGTGTGCATGCATGCGCGCGCGCGCGCGCGTGTGTTTAAATATATATTTTTTATCCTTTACTTGTTTCAGTCATTCGATTGCAACCATGCTGGGACGGGGCACGGCATTCAAAAGTTTTTTGTCGAACCTCAGTACACGACTGGTACATCTTCGGTCATAGGTTTTACTCGATCTGAGCTGCGCTTGAGTTATGCAATAGTACCAATAGCTACAGCAATAACAAATATCTTATATATTTTAAGAAGATGCCTGGAATAAAGCGCTAAAGCATTCCTGCCTTTCTCAACAAGATTACCAGCCGAAATGGAGTAACACTTCATTTTAAATCCTATGTATTTGGATATACATTCTGTTGTTGCTGTTGTTGTTGTTGTTGTTGTTGTTGTTGTTCTTCTTCTTCTTCTTCTTCTTCTTCTTCTTCTTCTTCTTCTTCTTCTTCTTCTTCTTCTTCTTCTTCTTCTTCTTCTTCTTCTTCTTCTTCGTGCTGTTGATGTTCTTGCCGCTGCTACTGCCGCTTAGTCCCAAGTAAGACGCTCTATGATCGAAGCTGGTCTGGCTGTGTGACCATCCGACATTTTATTCTTGGGACGATGTATGTAGCCTTATATCTATATATCTATATACGACATCAAATTTTCTTGAAGCGTATATAACGTATAATTTGAGACATATTTAGCAGTTCTTTGTGGAACATTTAGCATGTATTCATACATAGCTTTCCTCAGTAGATATAACCTTGTTCTGCTTTTGAATTATGATAATTCATGTGATGCGATTTATGTGTGTGTGTGTGTGTATGTGTGTGTGTGTCTGTGCGCGTGATACACAAACGTACACAGACAAAAAGATATGAATTACAGACATAAAATGTGAGTATAATGGAAACGCACGTAAGACTATTACAGTTAATTGAGGCAAGAGCTGAAATTATATAACTCTATTCACTGGGAACATTTAAGATAATTTTCACACATACACATACGCACACACGCGCATACACACACACACATACACACACACACACATGCACACATACATTTACATACACATATATTCACAGTTGAAACGC
>NC_068997.1:21039638-21040211 GCF_001194135.2 Octopus bimaculoides
CCCCCCCCCACATCGCTTGACAACCGATGTTGGTGTGTTTACGTCCCCCGTAACTTAGCGGTTCGGCAAAAGAGACCGATAGAATAAGTACTAGGCTTACAAAGAATTAGTCCTGGGGTCGATTTTCTCGACTAAAGGCGGTGCTCCAGCATGGCCGCAGTCAAATGACTGAAACAAGTAAAAGAGTAAAAGAGTATATCTTTACGTGTGCGTGCTTGAATATGTGTGTGTATGTGTGTGTGTGTGTGTAAATGTATATATATATATATATATATATATATCTGTATGTATATAAGTATATATTGTATATATGCATATATTTGGATGTATGTACGTGTGTATAAATATGTGCAGACACACACACACGTACGCGCATGTGTATAAAATGCGCCGCTGAAAGTCGAACCCTTATTCACCATTTTTGATAAACCCTTCAACAAGAGGGTTTCTTCTGTCGCATCTTCTCTGTATGCCTGTATACAAGCGCGCGCACACACACACACACACATGCGCATACACCCAAACACAAGCACGCACACACACACACACACACACACACACACACACATATAT
>NC_068997.1:21040221-21042721 GCF_001194135.2 Octopus bimaculoides
TGTATGTATGTATGTATGTATGTATGTATGTATGTATGTATGTATCTCCACACACTCACGTACACCCGTATACAAATATATATAATGCATATATAGATAGGTATATGCATACATGTATATATATATATATATTTGTGTGCGTGTGTGTGTATGTATGTATGTATGTATGGGTGCGTGTGCGTGTGCGTGTGTTTTGCAGGAATGCCATCTATTATGGAGAAAAATCACGACCAAAATTATTTAATTAAAACAATATAATTTTCGTTTTGAAAACGAATATTATTTTCTGTTGTGACACTTTTTTTTTTAATTTTGTTTTAATTAAACAATAAAATTTAAAATCAGAAACCTATGGAAGTTTCGTAATTAACGAAAAAAATGGCTATTACTTGAAAAAAAGAAATAGTAAATAATTATAATTTTTAAAAAAATAGCAAACCTGATCAAAACCAAACAAAAGAAAGATTAAAACGTGAAAACAAAATGAGAAATACACAATTTTAAAAGATGTGGGTGGTAGAATTTATTTTTAAGAGAAACTTTATAATATTTAAAAATTGATTAATTATAACTAATTTTTTGCGCACATACAACCTGTTTCTGCATATGAAATTGTCGTTCTCTCTCTCTCCCATCTCTCTCTCTCTTTGTCACTTTTCTTCTCTCTGTCTCTATCTATCTATCTATCTATCTATCTATCTATCTATCTTTCTTTCTTTCTTTCTTTCTTTCTTTCTTTCTTTCTTTCTTTCTTTCTTTCTTTCTTTCTTTCTTTCTCTCTGTTTAAATTCATCCTTTCTCAATCTAGCTAAATGCATATCTCTCTATGTATATCTATCTATCTATCTATCTATCTATCTATCTATCTATCTATCTATCTATCTATCTATCTGTCTGTCTGATCTAGCTATCTGTCTATCTGACTGTCTGAATATATGTCTGTCTGTCCCACAGACCGTCCGTCTGCCTGCTTGTCTATCTATCTATCTATCTATCTATCTATCTATCTATCTATCTACCTACCTACCTATCAGTCTGTCTATCAACCTTTCTATTTATATTGCTTTGTCGATCTTTGTTAATCTCTCTCGTCTCTCTTGTGTCTGTCATTTCACAATATCTAATTCTTCTCCTCTCTCATCTATCTTTCTCTATCAGCCATTACATCACCTCCCTACATATCCTTCATCCACCCCCACACATATCGACCTTGTTTCGTTGTTGTTGTTGTTGTTGTTGTTGTTACTGTTTCTGTTGTTGTCGTTGTTGTTGTTGCTTTCATCTTTCTTACGTATGAAGTCAAGTCATCGGCAAGCAGGTTTGGCTGTTAGAAGGCACAAGTGGGCAACCCGACCGCAGTAGAGTCTCCCAACCGAATATCATCTCGAATCCTCTAAAACAAACAAAGAAATAAATGAACAAAAAAGATACAAGACAAAACAAAAAAACGAAAAACAATAACAACAATAGCAAAAAGAACCTTCATTATTAGTGGTTTATATCAATCCGAGACCTATTTATCGTAAATCGAAGAGAGAGGGAGAGAGAGAGAGAGGGAGAGAGAGAGAGAGAGAGACAGAGAGAGAGACAGACAGACAGACAGACAGAGACAGAGCAAGAAACATAGACAGAGAGCGAAAGAGAGATGGAGACAGAGAGGGAGAGATGACAGATTGAGAGAGAACTATAGAAATAGAGAGAGAGAGAGAGAAAGAACGAACTGTATCTGATGGACAAAACGAATAAAAAGAGAGAGTCAGAGATATAAACAGAGAAATGTATGAACAAAACGGTAAAAAAAAAATGGAAAGTGAATAAAAAAAAACTAAGAAAAAGAAGAAAGATTGAAGATTTTTCACTGGTAGAAAGGAAAAAGAATTGGTGCAGTTGTGAGGATGTTCTGGGGGTCGGCAGGGACTACTGATAAAGCGAAATCAGGCGAAAGGATTGCTAGCTACAAATATAATTAGTTCCTCCAAAGTGCATTCGTTTATTCTTTAAGCTTGGGCGAAATATCAAATTATTGTAAATTTACTGGTCGATGAAACATATGAGTTGGGGGCCTAATAAATCTATGTATAACAGCTCATTAATTCTCCATCGACTAATTTCAAATGAAAATACAGCCAGCCGAACCAAACCGAGCCTATAAACTTTGTCTGGGATTCCGGCTGTAATACAGAGGAAAAACTAAACCGAACGAGGACCACCACCACCACCACCACCAACGCCACCATCGCTATCACCATAATGGCTACCACCACCACCACCACCATCACCATCATCATTGCGCTTCAAGCATTCGTAAAGTATCAACAAACTAACTGTAAATGTGATAGATTATGTGTATATGATACGCAAATATGTGTGTGTGTGTGTATATGATTGTGTGAGCGTGTATGTATATTTATACATGCAAACACTGATATATACATATAAACACACACAAACACATACATATATATATATATATATATATATATATATATATATATATATA
>NC_068997.1:21043420-21045588 GCF_001194135.2 Octopus bimaculoides
TATATATATATATGCACATATATATATATATACACACATACACATGTCATACACACACACACACACGCACACACGCACACACGCACACACACACACACACACATATACATGCTTTATACCACATTCACCAAAGTTCAACTCATGAACTTGTTTAGAACCGTTATTAATATTATAAAGCAATGATTATCATTATACGAGGCTGTGGAGTGGCAGAATCATTGGAGGGCTGAGGTATTTCTTTCGGTTATTTTTACGGTCCGGGGTTCAAATCCCACCGAGAACGGCTCCGTCTTTCATCTTTCACGGTCGATATAATAAAGTACCAGCAAAAAAAAAAAATGTCGACACTAATCGGCTGTTTTTCCGTTCCATTAAATGTCTGCCCTTCTTTCTATATATAATACAAATCATTTTAAAAGGCGCCGGCATGGCAGAATTACTGTTTGCAAAAGCGAGCTTTTTAAGGACACAGCCAATTCTGCTCCTATGCTCATTATTATAAATAATCATCGTTACCATCGTCATCATCATTAAAAGACTAATTGATATAATTAACACAATTGTACCCCCCCCCACCACCACCACCACTTGTACAATTCCCAATGTCATTAGCCTTTACGATTGATTATTCATTTTCAAGTTCAAATTTCGTCCATCTTAAGTCTTATGAATCTGTCTGTACGTATACCAGTAATGATGTATACCAGTATTATACTTGGAAAGCGTCAAAATCAAACGACGGAACCCTTCCTTAATTATTGATTTATCTAATGTTTACAAAGTCCGTTTAGGCACACATATTATCGACCCCGCCAGGCTGAAAGACAAAATCAATGATGTCTGGATTTGAACTCACAATCGAGCGATGCCGAAATCGATATTTTGTGAAGCATCTAACTGCTATTCTCTATCTTTCGCATCAGTTTGTCTATCCTCAAAAGCTCTTCCCTTTCCCAGTAGATTTTCTAAATAAGGGAATCTGTACGTTGTCTCTCGACATGCATGAAATAGCAGTTAAATTTCCCTACAATCATTCTCTTAAAAACGCAATCATACATTAGATTATATCATCCAGTCTCTGAGAAAATTGAAGAGATAGTTATGGCTTGAATACTTAATCGGGGCTACTTAGGTGTGTAATCTAGATATAAATGATAACGATTAGTTACCCATTACTGAGACGGTAAAAGAAATTCCCCAACAACAATGACTGCGTGAACGGATTTACCAAGGAGCGAACTCTGCTCACAAACTGGGGTTCGTCATAAGCTTGCTTCTTGTTTATGGTGCGCAGTACAACATTATTGACTCAATTTTTTGACACAAACTAATACGAAGTTTCTGTGTGGTCCATCGATCGGCTAAAAACAGTAGCCGAATTCCCTCGAACCACACGCTTATTTTCTCAAATATGGCGTTTATGTGCCTTAATTTGACGATCGATGATTTGAACTTTCAGAACATTCTTATCCGCGAAGAATATGGAATATTCATAGTCAAAATAATAATAATAATAATAATAATAATAATGATAATAATAATAATAATAATAATAATAATAATAATAATAATAATAATAATAATAATAATAATAATAATAATAATAATTTCACTTCTTTGCCACAAGGGCGAAGGATGAAGGGGACAATACAGAAACAGACATAAAGTGTTGAGAGTTTTAAATTGTAGTTTTGCAGCCATCCCATTCTAATGCACAGCCACGTTCTGTGGTCGTTCCGGAGTAGTGGTTAGCACAGCGATATTATTTACACCAGATACCAACGTTCGAATCCTCTGGTCCTATGTTACAAATTTTCTGTGTTCTTCGTTAGATATATATATATAATACTATAAACCTAGATGCTGTTTGAACTGAGATGACCTGTCCCTGTTGACCGGACAGTGATATGTCATCGGAGCTAATTAGTTTAACTCTGTTAATTTAGACATTCAAAGTTTGTAATGTAGCTTTGATGGATTGTTTAGCGCAGTTATGCAGATTACGACAGCCGTAGCATTCGAATCCCGCAGGAATGTCACGACATTTTCTCGTCTTCTGCATCAAATATGTATGTATATATATATATATATATATATATATATATATATATATGCATACACACACATATACGCACACATACATATGTATGTGTATATATATATATATA
>NC_068997.1:21046562-21047379 GCF_001194135.2 Octopus bimaculoides
TATATACATCCATCCATCCATCCATCCATCTATATATACATATATACATACATATATATATATATGTGTGCGTGTGTGTGTGTGTGTGTGTGTGTGTGTGTGTGTGTGTGTGTGTTAGAAAAAATAAGGTACTCAGAGATCTGGATGGTTGTACATTTACAGATTTTTATTAATATGTCACATGTTTTTATAAATCATATATTAGCGCCTGCATCTACTCTAGTAGAATCTTCAGATTTGAAGAATCTACAAGAGTAGATGGAAGCGCTAATATATGATTTATAAAAGCATGTGACATATTAATAAAAATTTGTAAATTTACAGCCATCCAGATTCTGAGTACCTTATTTTTCTCCAAACCTTCTAATATATATATATATATATATAAATCAGAAATTACAATAGCAAAAGAATAAGAAATAATGTCATGAACTTCATTCAGCTTCAGCTGTTTCTGCCATTAAATGTAATGCACGCTTAGCTGAATACTTCTGTCACCTCATAGCTTCATCAGAACTTCAACTACAATTTTATTTGGGAAAGCAAATGCAATCGCTTTCGCTTACAAAATTGTATTTCATGTTTGTAACTCTGATGAAGCTATAAAGTGTTGCACAGGCATTCAGACATGCGTGCATTGCATCCTGTAGCAAAAACAGCTGTAACCTAAATTCATGACTTAATTTCCTACACCTTTGTCATTTTCATTTTCTTATTACTGTTCTACACCTAACTGTCTCTTTCTTCTGAAGTATATGTATATTGTGTTCTAACACCAGGTTACTAGTATGGCTATATATATATATATATATATATA
>NC_068997.1:21048406-21049682 GCF_001194135.2 Octopus bimaculoides
TATATATATATATATATAGATAGATATATAGATATATATATATATATATATATATATATATATAGATAGATATATATATAGATATATATATACGCACACATACATACATACATACATACATATATATATATATATATATATATATATATAGTGAATTCAAATAAACAAACAATTAAAAATCAATGTATGTATGTATGTACCTCCGTATAAATGTATGCATGAATCTATGTGTGCATGTATGTGTGTGTATATATATATATATATATATATAGAGAGAGAGAGAGAGAGAGAGAGAGAGAGAAATAGATAGACAGACAGACAGACAGACAGAGATACATATATATGAGTGTATGTACGTATGTTTGTGTATATTCGAGTGTAAGTACGTATGTATTTATACACACACACACACATATATATATATATATGTGCGCGTGTGTGTGTTCATTAATATATACGAACACACACATACACACATGTATATGTTATATATGTGTGTGTACATTAATATACATTTACGTAGATATACACACATGCACACGCATACATGTATGTATACAAACATATATATATATATATATATATATATATATATATATATATATATATATATATATACCTATGATATATATATGTATCTTTATATATATATATATGTATCTTTATATATATATATGTGTGTGTGTATATACATATGTATACGCACACACATATACACACATACACACACACACGCGCACGCACACATCCCTAATACATCCTTACATAGCGAAACATATACATTACATATAGATAGGTTGACTGGTCATGATAAACTAGAAAGTTAATAAAGTTTATAAAACAACAAGAATATAAACAACTTCAAACATTTAATCTAAAGGAAAAGATAATGCTAAAAGTGGTAATAGGTTAGTCGGAGAACAAAGTTTAAGTGGAGACATTCTTTAGGGGATTGGAATAAACGTACATATGAACATACATAAAGTGTATCTACTTATATTAGTGTGACAAAAATGAACACTACCTAGCCATCTAGCAATCTTTTTTTTTTATCCATTATGATTTGTGTGTGCATATATTTGTGTGTGTGTATGTGTGTGCGTGTGCAAATATATATGTGTGTATACATATAACTGTATATGATATAATCTACACGCATGTGGATGTATATGTTTGTGTTTGTATGTGTGAACGTGTAGTATATGTAAGTATATATATGCGTGTATATGTATATATATATATATATATATATATATATATATATATATATATATAT
>NC_068997.1:21049692-21051640 GCF_001194135.2 Octopus bimaculoides
TATATATATATATATATATATGCAAGTATATATATATATACAAGTATATATATATATATATATAGATAGATAGATAGATAGATAGATAGATAGATAGATAGATAGATATACACACACACACTATTAGATCTACGTACAGATAATTGAACGTGTGAACATATGTGTATATATGCAGCTTGTCTTGCTCTTGTTTTGCGTGTTTTAAGTAGGGCTTATGTGAAAAAAAAAAAAGGAAATATGTGTCTACGTTGGGCTTTGTCCTTTTATCAGGACCGATTGTGATGTTTTCATCTCGGGGGAAATAATCAACGATTCGATAAAGGATTTAGTGGAAAAGACGTTATGTAGTTGACATAATTGTCATTGTTCATTTAATGAAAAAAAAAACACAAACACACACACACACACGTACTCATACACCCACACACCCATATACACATCATAATATATTGATATATCTATATCACAGGTATAACATCGATTTTCTGAAACTTTTGGCTCCAACAGAATATTCCACGTTACTGAATTTTCCGAACCAAGAGTGGTTACACTGCAAATTAAACAAATATTAACTTAAATAATTAAATCAAATACAGGTACCAGCATATGTTTGTATAAATGTTACAGGTTTATTAATATTCTGCTCCGAAAAGTGCTAGTCTGGCGGTGCTGCAACGTACTTGCATACTTATACATGCATATGCGCATATACATACATATATATCGTGACATTCCGTCGGTTACGACGACGAGGGTTCCAGTTGATCCGATCAACATAACAGACTGCTCGTGAAATCAACGTGCAAGTGGCTGAGCACTCCACAGACACGTGTACCCTTTAACGTGACAAGGCTAGCCCTTTGAAATACAGGTACAACAGAAACTGAGAGAAAGTTGTGGTGAAATAGTACAGCAGGGTTCGCCACCACCCCCTGCCGGAACTTCATGGAGCTTTAAGGGCTTTCGCTCAATAAACACTCACAACGTCCGGTCTAGACATGCAGTAAAGAGATTTGGATAGAGTTTCCATCTACCAAATTCACGCACAAGTCATTGTTTAGCCTGAAGCCGTATGTAGAAGGCACTTGTCCAAGGAGCCGCGTTGTGAGACTGAACCTGAGACTACGTGGTTGCAAAAGCAAGCTTTTTAATCATACAGTTATGACTACCCATGGTTGGTTTATAACCCATAGAGGCCCTAAGCACTTAAAGGTTTTATGTGATCTCGTATATATCTAATTCAAAATATAAACGATAATAAACCATAAAATAAATATTATTTTTCAAAATGAAACCAAACTAGCTCTAAGATGGAAAAACATTTAGTTTGTATACTTCCACTTCAATTATATATGAAAAATTTTCTCCTACATTTTTTAATTACAAAATCCTTGATTAGATCCTCACTACGACACCTTGAATACTTCGAAATTATATTTCCGGTCATTTAAACCATTTCGAATATTATTTTAGCAAGTTTAAAAATGATTTCTTTCGTACCGTAAAATTATTACCATTTCTGTGCTGCCCGGCTTTCCTTGATGCGCGAAGTACGTGCTTATTTTATTTAAGGGTTATTCCAGCTCTGCTTGCCCCATTAGGTGCTGAATGTGCATTAACAGATTAAATATTGATGCGTTAGTAAATTCACACAGCTGGAAGACAAAAATCTTCGAGTCATCACTTATCCAGGGTACCTTCAATATTTGTTTAGTTTCTTACTCTTTTACTCTTTTACTTGTTTCAGTCATTTGACCGCGGCCATGCTGGAGCATCGCCTTTCGTCGAACAAATCGATCCCAGGACTTATTCTTTGTAAGCCTAGTACTTATTCTATCTGTCTCTTTTGCCGAACCGCTAAGTTACGGGGACATAAACACATCAGCATCGGTTGTCAAGCGATGGTGGGGGGACAAATACAGACACACATACATATATATATATATAT
>NC_068997.1:21052407-21053265 GCF_001194135.2 Octopus bimaculoides
ATATATATATATATATATATATATATATATATATATATATACACGCACACATATATATCTTTTTATATAAATTTATGTATATATTTACAAATGTATATATATATATATATGTACATATATATATGTGTGTGTGTATGTGTATGTGCGCGAGCGTATATAAGAATATTCACATTCACACATATTCGCATGCAAAAATACCCAGTGATAGAAACAGATTGAGAATGGGGTATATATGAAAACAGATAGAATTAAAAACAAGAAAATAATAGTAACCTGTAGAATCTTTTAGTAAATTTATTTTATGGAATAAAATTAGTTACATACTCATACACACGTATATATAAGATTACACATGCATACACAAATATACGTATACGATCAAATATGATTGTTCAACTTTATTTACATCTCTCTTGTGTATATAAATAATGGATATGGGCTTATATTTAACTAACTATACTCTCTGTCACACACATACACACACACACAGCAAATGAATAAATAACAGATGATGGATAAATGTGAGTTCTTTTATCCATTGCCTGGTAAATATTCATTTCCTTACAATACACCAAACGGAATTCACGATCCGTCGGACATTCTAGATTATACCAAACACCGTACGATCAGTATAACGCGTGCTTTGGACCAGCCCCTAGGCGCGAAATACTCGTAGGGGTGGGTTTCTCTGCGTGCAACCTGAACATTTTACTTCAGTACCCAGTATATTTATTCCCCCTGATGCATATCATTTAAGTACTAGATTCTTTCCAAAATCCTGAATATTGTGTATATATATATAGATGTATATGCACCTATACTTATATGTATGTCAATATAGATATATATATATATATA
>NC_068997.1:21054372-21054699 GCF_001194135.2 Octopus bimaculoides
ATATATATATATATATATATATGGGTGCGGATATGTGTATATATATGCATATATGTATGTATGCCTGCATGTATGTATATATGTATAAGATAGATAGATAGATAGATAGATAGATAGATAGATAGATATAATATCGATATGGGTGTTGGCAGATATAGCTTGGTAGATAACTAATTATCGCGTGCATGTATGAGCGTATGTATGTATATCTGTGTGCGTATATATGTATGAGTAATCGTGTGTGTGTGTGTGTATGAGTATGTTTGTACCCGCAAACATACACACACACACATATATATATATATATATATGTATGTATATATATTT
>NC_068997.1:21054709-21055248 GCF_001194135.2 Octopus bimaculoides
TATATGTATATATATATTTGTGTATGTATGAATATATATGTATATCAATGTACATACGTATATGTATATATATAGAGAGATAGATAGATAGATAAATTTATCGAACTCCTTTAATGTATATTTAAACACACTTATACGTAGCTTTATTGATAGAACTTTTATATATGTGCAAAAGTATGTATTTTTGGATACTTATGTGTGTGCGCGTATACATGTTTGTATAAACATATCTGTATATATACATGTGCGTATATACTTATGTGTGCGCATATACATAGAAAAATATTTCTTGGCCGATACACAATAGTGTTTCCGTTCAGCTTCATCCTCTGGTCAATAATCCATTCCTTCGAAACTAACCAACCTTAACCAATCTGGATCCCGAATTTCGGTTGAGTTTAGAACGACGTGGATTTTTGTTTTCATCTGCGTCCGTTCACTTCTTCTTCTTCTTCTTCTTCTTCTTCTTCTTCTTCTTCTTCTTCTTCTTCTTCTTCTTCTTCTTCTTCTTCTTCTTCTTCTTCTTCTTCTTCTTCTTC
>NC_068997.1:21056149-21058495 GCF_001194135.2 Octopus bimaculoides
AAACATAAATTATTCATTAGTAAATAAATATTGCTTTTTTTAATAAATTTCGTTAAAAAATTTATATGATGAACAGAAGAATACTAAATAAATAAATACTGGACCGATGGTTTATTATTATTATTATTATTATTATTATTATTATTATTATTATTATTATTATTATTATTATTTTTATTATTATTATTATTATCATTATTATTGTTATTATTATTATTATTATTATTATTATTATCATTATTATTATTATTGTTATTATTATTATTATTATCATTATTGAGATTATAATTATTATAATTATTATTACTACTATTATTAATATTTTCACCATTATCATCATCATCGTCTTCATTTGTTCACTATTGAATCTGATAGGACCCTCTAGAGGGCGTGTCTGAGGATTTTCCCCTCTATCCCCTCCACCCCCACCCCATGACACTGACTGGAAAAAGTAGGCAACAGCGATGGTTGGATGGATTGATTTACTACTGAGAGTGATGCACTGGCAAAATCTTTAGCACTCCGGACGAAATGCTTAGCAATATTTTTTCCGGCTCTTTACTTTCTGAGTTCGACTTCACCTTTCATCCTTTCGAGATCAATGGAATAAGTCCCAGTTGAGTACTGGGGTCGATTTAATCGAGTGGACCTCTACCCCGAAATTTCAGGCCTTTTGCCCATAGTATAAAGGATTATTATTATTATTATTATTATTATTATTATTATTATTAATCACGGGCCACAATCGTTAGCATGCTGGACAAAATGCTTAGCGGTATTTCGTCTGCCACTGGGTTCTGAGTTCAAATTCCGCCGAGGTCGACTTTGCCTTTCATCCTTTCGAGGTCGATAAATTAAGTACCAGTTACGTACTGGGGTCGGTATAATCGACTTAATCCGTTTGTCTGTCTTTGTTTGTCCCCTCTGTGTGTAGCCCCTTGTGGGCAGTAAAGAAATAGATATTTCGTCTGTCGTTATGTTCTGAGTTCAAATTCCGCCGAGGTCGACTTTGCCTTTCATCATTTCGGGGTCGATAAATTAAGCACCAGTGAAACAGTGGGTTCGATATAATCGACTAGTCCCTTCCCGCAAAATTTACCTTTAGTAGAAAAGATTATTATTATTATTATTATTATTATTGTTATTATTATTATTATTATTATTATTATTATTATCATTATTATTATCGTCGTCATCATTATTATCATCATCATAAAAGGTGTAATTATTTGTCCCGGCTGTTTACTTCCTGCGTTAAATACCCGCCGAAGTCGCCTTTGCCCCTCTCCTTCCTCTTGAGGTCGATAAAATACGTACCTGCTGGTCACTGGTGGTCGAAGTAATCAACTTCGTCGCGTCCCTAAAATATGCTGGCCTTGCGCCAAAATTTGCAACCGTCATTATTATTAGTATTTATAATTTGTTTGTTTAATATTGCTTTATCTCTGCTCCTTTTATCAGATGCTAAACTATCATTATGCTGTACATCTCTATAGGACACTCAAATAATTGTGTTCGATCGGCAGGCTAGAAGTAGCTGCCCGCACGTTCCTCAAATAACTCTTCTAAATTTAATTATTTAACATTCAAATTATTCTGTCAAATGTAATGTTTATTTGCATTTAGTTGAATTAATCGTGCATTGTCTTGTAGCTTTGAGATATCAATGATGGGATTGTTTATTTTCAGAATGATATTGTAAGGTATGTGTGAAAGGCCAGATCTGGTTGATTTATACATAAAACGGTCGAATATTTTGACCTATGACCGGTTTAGATGGTAAAGAGTTAAAGAAAATGCTGGTTACGTAGGATATCGTAGTATCAAATACACGTTGTCTTAAACGTTTATAAGTAAGAAGGTGAGATGGCCACAGACGGAATGCTTTTGACTATAGGCCTGTTGGATCAGGGAAGAAATAACAGCCAAAAATCTTTCAAATCATATCTTAGAGATTTTTAAACTGTAGTCTATACTAATTACGATCCGAGATAAAGTATTGTGTTTCAACAGAAATGTTAGAATCTTTGACCAGAGTTCTGCAACTTCAAGACAGACACGAAACCGAAACCACAACGGAAGCAATAACCAAAAATTGTGTAGTAGATTCCTAAGAGATCAATCAACAAGCAATAGATGGTGGGCATCACGCGGTCGCTGTTCTGCTAGAAATAGCTACCAAATCTCTTTCAGTTTAAAGCCAGTCTTCTATCTTTGAACGGACGAATCATATTAAGATGATGCAGTTAGCACCACCATCACCACCACCACCACCACCATCACCACCACCACCACTACCACAATCACCACCACCACCACCACAACCACCACCATTGCCACCGCCAT
>NC_068997.1:21058901-21059682 GCF_001194135.2 Octopus bimaculoides
ACTACTGCTTTACATTATCACCATAACAGCAGCGCCACCACCACCACCATCCCCCCCACCACCACCACTACCACTATCACCACCACCAACAACAACAGCACGCTATAAAATGTCACCACCCACTGCGAGCATCAGCACCACCCACATTGTTGGTATTTAACCATAACGGCACTGTTTTAAGTAGTAGTAGTAGTAGTAGTAGTAGTAGTAGTAGTAGTAGTAGTAGTTTTTAGAATTATCTCAAGTACCCGTCCATATATATAAAACACAGTACCCCCTTATCCTTTTGAAAGTTAAACTACAAAACCCTACACCCTTTGACTTCATCAAGAAATTCCCACGGTTATCCTTGCTCTTTCTCCTTCTTCTCTTCCTCATCCCCACCCACCCATCCTCCTATTTCATTCTTCTTCGTTTTCTTCTTCCTTTTCTTCGTCTTCTCATCCTCCTCCCCCTCCTTCTCTTCCTTCTTTCTTTTTCTTCTGTTTCTTCTTCATCTGTTTCTTCGGCATTGTTATATATCACTACTACTGCTGCTGCTGCTGCTGCACTTTGCCCCTCTTCTTCCTCTTTTTCCCCTCCGGCTCGCCACACCCCATCCCTTCGAGGTCCTTTATCGTTTTTAACCTCAACCCTTTCGTATTCAGGAAGCTGATGGTTTGCTCATGTATTATTATTAACAAATGAAATGAACTGAAACGGAGTAGAGTGATGGAATGACAACCGCAATTTTATTTAGCATAAACCATATCGCAGCATTATGTTAAAAATGGTAGCTACA
>NC_068997.1:21060448-21064693 GCF_001194135.2 Octopus bimaculoides
ATGTGTGGCAGTAACTGGGTGCGTGTGTGTGTGTGTGTGTGTACGAGTGACAAACGGAAGGTGTTAATAATAAGGTGGTAAATGAAAGTCATACGTGTTGAATGAATCTCTGAACCTTTACAAGTCAACAGGTGGGGGGGTTTACAGCAGAAGCAGGGAGCCTGCTCATATCTAAAGGCCGCGGCCATTTTGAAAAATAATTTTATCTAATATGGCTGCATGAAAAAGAAAATTTTGAGGGAAAAATGCAATTATATTTCTTGTGAAAATGTAATTATATACATACGAAAATGAGAAATAAGAATCCTAATCTAACCATTTAATGATGTGCTTGTATATTTAATGAATGAATGAATATGATAAATAATAATTTCTTATCAACTAAAATGTTATTTTTATTGCAAAATTCCCGCGCTCTTCCCGAAGCCTCCCACGCATAAGGTGCTCAAGAATCGCATATTACCTTCCTCAATTTCTACATTGCAACACGTTCACTTCATTGCTAGAAATTGAAGCCAAATATTTTCCAAATCACACACACACACACACTCGTTACATACAGCACATCTGAATAATAATAATAATAATAATAATAATAATAATAATAATAATAATAATAATAATAATAATAATAATAATAATAATAAACTCCGCCACAACTACAGTAAAACGAATTACAAGAGTTTCTGACTTAGGTACATTACCAGTAATTTGAGGGGAGGAGCTAGTCGATCCCATCACTCCTGAATTTGACTGGTACTTTATTTCATGGATCCTAGAGGGATTGAGGGCAAAGTTAACCCTAGCACGATTAGAACTCGCAACATAAAGAACTGGAACTCGTACACCTACTTCATATTAAAACAAGAGGCTTTTTTTTGTGACTCGCCCGAAAATCTAATTTAAAAAGACAAAAGAAGAAGAAGAAGAAGAAGAAGAAGAAGAAGAAGAAGAAGAAGAAGAAATGGTTGACGCGGGAGGTAATTAAACAATGTTCTCTTTGGTCCAAACTCTATCGACTTACCGACCGGTTGGTTTGCAAATCGACGAAGCATGAATTGGAGACAGCAAGTACTCGGTACATAAACTTTGTGGTTGGTGAATCGGAAGCACTAGCAATAATACAAACACCCGTTTCCCACCCCGATACCAAAACCAATTTTATAATTAATGCAATTATCATCATAAAAAATCGATTAAGAATCCTTTTCTCATAAAAGTGTGATTTTACGATAACATTATGTCTTTTTGTTGTTTTGTTTTCATTATTGTGTTTAACCCCTTAACAAACAAAAAGTTCAGTAGATTTCCATTCTAATTTGTTTCTAATATTACTCGTTGATGAACTTTCTCTGTCCGGTTAATAATTGAAAAGCATGTATGTGTGTACGTATGCATGTGTACGTGTAAGAGAGTGAGAGATAGAGAAAGAGAGAGAGGGGGAGATGGAGAGCGTATGTATGCTAGTATGTATGTGCCATAGTGTGTGACGTGTACAGGCATGCGGGTGTGTATCTGTCCTTATCACTAATTCCCTTCCAATTATTCATTATCTGGTTAAAATTGCAAGAACTGGGCCTTTTTATTGTTACAGCTTTGTGTGCATGTGTGTGTGTGTGTGTGTGTGCGTGCGTGCGAGCATATATTATATTATATTATATTATATTATATTAAAAGGCGGTACCACTGATGCCCAGAGTCTATAGGCACCAATCTATTTGCTTACGGCAACAGATTACGACGGATTTTCATGTAGATTATCAGGTTTGGCAACTCCTTTTCGAGATATTTTGCTTTCCATGCCTTCAGCACCAATTAATGAAAGTGCCATTAATAAATATACTCAAAGAAGGCGGCGTGCTGGCAGAAACGTTAGCACACCGGGCGAAATTCTTAGCAGTATTTCGTCTGCCGTTACGTTCTGAGTTCAAATTCCGCCGAGGTTGACTTTGCCTTTCATCCTTTCGGGGTCGATAAATTAAGTACCAGTTACGCACTGGGGTCGATGTAATCGACTTAATCCGTTTGTTTGTCCTGTTTGTCCCCTCTGTGTGTAGCCCCTTGTGGGCAGTAAAGAAATAAGAAACGTTAGCACGCAGGGCGAAATGCTTAGCGGTATTTCGTCTGTCTTTACTTTCTGATTTCAAATTCCGCCGAGGTCAACTTTGCTTTTCAGGGTCGATAAATTAATTACCAGTTGCGTACTGGGTCGATCTAATCGACTGGCCCCCTCCTGCAAAATTTCGGGCCTTGTGCCAAGAGTAAAAAAGAATAAATATACTCAAATATACTAAATGGTTGAGAACTAAAGTTCATACTACAGAGCGCCACGTCTGCGCCAATATATATGAGTCCTCAATTAATATTTTACTTGTCGATCCCAAATATACAAAACGGCAAAACTGAATAGGGTGGAATTTGAACTCAGAGCGTAAAAAAACAAGAAGAACGAATATCCATGCAGGTGTTTAGTAATGTTTATTTTATTGAGACAACGCCATAGAAAAGATACCACCGATCCAAAAAGTATTTCATCAGTTTTCTTGCAGTCTTTATTAATTGTAGTTACGTTGCCCCAGGATGTATAATTTAGTATGCTGTACTACATTCAATAGATCCTTAAAGAAATGATCTAAATTTTGTAGATGGACGAGGTGCGAGTTGAGTTAATTAACGGAAACATGGCTGCAATATTGAAAAGTTTAATCAAAATATCAGAAACCGCTTTCTAGTTCTTGGTTTGGTTATGCTGTTTAAGTTGGTAGAGTATACGAGATGTGCTTCATTAGAGAATGATTTAGGGAAGTATAATTAGTTTTTTTCTCCCATATTAACACTGCTAACTAAATATAAATGAGGAAATGTTCATTAGCAAGTATATGGAGTTATATAATTAAATGACTGGCAACACTGGATAATAATCAAAGTCCCACTTACACAGACACATATAGACGGTGCACACGCACACGCACACGCACACGCACACATTCGCGCGCACGTACACACACACACACGCGTGCGTGTACACACACACACACACACACACACGCGCGCGCGTGTGTATATATGTAGGCTCTGGCACGGCTATATCGTTACGAAGCTCGCGTTGCAACCATTTCGTTTCGGCAATTCTCTTCTACTACAGCTCCGGACGGTCTAATGCTTTGTGAGTGAATTTGGTAACCTGCGTGGAAGTCCACCGTATACGTGTGTGTGTGCTCTATGTGTGTATGTGTGTGTGTGCGTGTCACTGTGTTTGTGTTAGTCGCTCACCACCACTTCCACCACTGCTACTTGAAAATCATAATTTGGATGTCCAACTTCACTTCGACGCGTCAATTCATGAAATCATCTCATGTAAACGCTAGGTGCTAAAAAGCACAGATTATACGGTTTACAGAATTTCTGTAGCACTGGTAGATGAAACTGCTGCATCAGGTGATTTCATCGTAAATTTCAAAATCATCAACACCGAATACCAAATGGAACATCCGTCAAAACGATAGGTTAATACTAAGTAAACGGGTAGTGATATTGCAAATAAGCTGGCGGACTGTGAATAAATTATCAATTGGCGACGGAAGCAGCCATTGTAATGAATGTTAATTTGCATAGCCAACCTAACTCGGATGAACACTGTAGACTGTAGTTACCTCCCTTAGAAAGGATCTCGTAAAGACGTTATGTGCTAAAATGAACAACTTACTCATGAAGTGCTTAGCTCAAGGGCACAACGCCCTACTTGGTCCGGGAATCGAAACTATGACCTGACGATAGTGAGTGCACTGCCCTAATCAAAGCTTTTAAGCAAGTGTTTATCCAGGTTTCAGTACGGTTTAAGCAACTCAAAAAATACAAAACAGCTTTTGCTGGTAATTATTTTCAGCCGAAGCAACGTGAAATAAGATGCTTTGCCCACCACTCAGTTTGAGAATCGAACCCGAGATCTAACAATTGGGATCTCAGCACCAAAACTGCTATACTACACACATATGCACGCAAACGAAATGCACTCATACATTATATGTATGTATGTATGTATGTATGTATGTGTATATATGTTGTGGGTTCAAACAGAGTAACGATATGATACACACACACACACACACACACACACACACACACACACATATATATATATATATATATATATATATATATATATATATATGAAGCAATCACTGGTTAGCTCCTCTAAAACTTATTTAGCTCGTGGTTTATTAGCAAGCTATCTTTCCTCCTACG
>NC_068997.1:21065040-21067086 GCF_001194135.2 Octopus bimaculoides
TATATATATATATATATATATATATATATATATGTATGTATGTATGTATGTATGTATACTTATATATATATGCATATACATATACATGTGTGTATAAATGTATACATGTACTGTTATGCGTGTATATATATATTGCTATTAATTAACTGTAGCACATATTCTCTTCCCATTCTTTACACATTCATATTCACACAAACACACACAAACACACACAAACATACACACACACACACACACACACACACATACATACATATATATTAATAAAAACCGAAAAGGATTAATAATGGATTAATAACGGTCACAAATGTTCGTCCTGGCTAAGTAGCCAATATATATCGATCTTCGATTAGCGGTCAGTTTTTATACTTTTCCAGTTAATCTCTTGTGAGCTTTATTGTTCCTTAAGAATTAATTTATTAACGCGTTATCTAATGACAGAAACAGAGAGAAAAACTACGTTGAAAGCATGGAAGCAAGTTTTACGTGCGGACATCACTGGAGAAAGAAGGAAAGAAAGAAAGAGTGATAACAACAAAAGAGGAAAATGACAGCAAAAGAAAACAAGAACCAGAAAGAGAGAGAGAGAAAGAGAGAGCGAGAGAGAGAGAGAGGGGGGATGGGTGATAAGGGGGGAGGTTGACATGACCATTTTTACATTAGTAAAGATTTTAAACCCAATTTGTTCAATGCAATACATTCTAATCTTTATAGCTTATGTTTCCATGGTTTCGTTTCCCTTAGTGATTAGTAAATATATTATTGATTTCTTTTTGACTAAGTTACCCGTCCAATTGTTTGTGTATAGATATAAAAAAAAGTATACTAATCGATCGAATCTACCCTCTTCCAAAAATTTACTACGATCTTTTTTCAGTTTTTTTTCCTCTTTTTCTTTCTTTTTTTTGGGTGGTGGGGATCTAAAAATTAGTATTGGTCGATTCTGCAAGGAGAATTAAGTAGACCTACTCGACCAGGACTGGAACTCAGAACGAATAGGTCGAAAATAAATATAATATCCCTATTAATCCCATCCATATTTATTGCACTGAATACTGAAAAAGTAAACATAATACTATTGTTATTGGTCCGGTGCCCTGTTGCCCTGAATGCTGGAAGTAAACATCTTTTACCCTGAAAAACTATCACTGATTACAGCTATCACGCCGGTGTAATCCTATACCCTTCGGCACTCATTGCCTTGAACACCCAAGCCAAACATAATATTGCTGTTAGTGTTCTGCTGTCGGAATACTGAAAGTAAACATCTATGCCCTGAACACTGACGCTAAATAACAATATTGCTATTAGTCTGACCTTCTGAATCACCAAAAGCTTGATATAATAATATCATCAGTCCGGTCTTTTTACTATCTCATCCACATCCATTACGCTGAGTACTCAAAGTTAACATAATACTAGTCCGGCATTGCACAGAGAATACCGAATGTAAAAATAGCAATTGTTTCTAACATAGGCTAAAGGCCAGATATTTTGGATAGGTGGGGATTAGTCGGATTAAATCGACTCTGGTACTTCAAAGTATTTCATATTTTATTGACCTCGGAACTTGACCTTAACTCAGAAAATAAACATAATGCTGATATTAGACCGATGCTCCACATGTAGTACTTTTTTGTCGATGTTAGCTTGTTGGAAAAGTAAACTACATAGACAGATAAATAGATATCTATACATACATATATACATACTATATATATATATATATATATATATAAGTGAGAAAGTTGGTATGTGAAAGCACGTGGTTGGATGTATAAAAGATAATAAGAGTGAAAAAACTACAGAAGGCTTGTGTTACATGGTTAAAGTATATATTTAAATTATGTCAGAAAAATGTTAGAAAAATTTTATAAAAACTTTTTGGTATATAAACATTGTATAGGTCCAGACTGAAGCGAAATTTGAAAAGACAACACGAAACCGGTTATTTCTCAAAATACAATGTTTATATACCAAAAAGATTTTCTAACATTTTTCTAACATTTTTCTGTCATAATTTAAATATATACTTTAACCATGTAA
>NC_068997.1:21067211-21068235 GCF_001194135.2 Octopus bimaculoides
TAATATATATATATGAAGGCTGCCGGGAGATATGATCTAATTTACTTAACGGCTAATCTCATACAACATTCAGTAGGATTCTTTATTAATTCAAATCTTAAAATACGCTAAAGTTATGTATTATAGCGTGCAGTTCTGAAACACAACAAAATCAGTTACTTGTGACCCAAACTGGAAACCCATGTTGAACACATGCAAGTAATATGAAGTACAATACAGAACACTTGACTTGCCGACTCCTCAAGGAGATTTCGATTTATGCTTTTAGCTATTGCATGCCATCCTTACTACTTTTGCGAAGAGCATAAGAGCCACAACTTCATATGGTATTCTCAATGTTTCCGTTACATTAAATTTTCCAGCTTTTGTGTGTATTATAATACGAAGGTAATGAAACACTCTGTTGTATCCTCCCTGTAACTATAATACAGGGTCAGAGCAAGTAACATCCGGAAACGGATATGTTTAAATATATATTATACCACACACACACACACACACACACACGCGCACTCCATGATGTGTAAATGTATGTGAGTATATTGCGTGCGCATACGTGTGTAAGCATACTTACATCCACATAGCCATAACCACATACATTTATAAACATAGAATGCCGTTCATTCTCCCGTTTCTACGCGCTCATCCTCTTTTCTTCAGGTCGATCATCAGAGAAGACATTAATTTTAATGTGCTGGCTGTAAAAGTCCATCATATATGGTTGCTTGAGTCACAGAAGACAAGCACTGGAAACATCTGATCATAGCGACAGTGTTGTTGTTCTTATACTAAGATGATGGCCATAGCTGCTGTCATCAATGTTTGTAATGTCCACTCACTGACAACTTCATATCGCATAGTCTTCCTGCAACTAACTATTCCACATTATATTCTTCATATTTCTTGTTTTCATAGTCATCTTCAGACTGTCTGTCTAAATATCCATCTATCTATCTGTCTGTCTGTCTATCTATCTATCTATCTATCTATCTATCTATCTCTCTCTCTCTCTCTCTCTCTATAT
>NC_068997.1:21068599-21072509 GCF_001194135.2 Octopus bimaculoides
TATATATATATATATATATATATATGCGTGTAGTGTATATACTGTCCTACTATATGTGTGTGTGTATGCATGTGTGAGTGTGTGTGTGCGTGCACGCTATCTATCTATCTATCTATCTATCTATCTATCTATCTATCACCGTGCCTGTCTATCCCAATAATAACTAGGCAACTATTTATACATGTCGGTCTGTCTGTCTCTATGTGGATCATTAATCCTTTCTTTCTGTCTGCTTCTCCAACGCTCGTCACCTTCTCTTTCCTTCTTTCGTTCATTTTTAATGAATATCCTTCTGGAATGATGTTGTATTTATTACTGCGAAGAAAGCATTAATGCCAAAATTGATGATGATGAAGCAGAGCAGGTGACGGTGGTAAAGCGAGAAGAGGCACGAGAGAGAAAAGGGCGGTGGATTATTTTGACAGTTGGCGGAAACGGATCAGTTAAAAAGAGTCGTAGTTAGGCTCGAACATCTCGTTCTTTTCTGCCATCAACCGCAACATACAGTTTTTATTTTTGCTTGTTTATTTCCGTTTTTTGGGGGGGGTAGATTTTTTTTTTGTCCCGGAAAGGCAAGCACTATTTACAAGGAGCTATTTGTTTACAACAGGTTTAACGGTGAACTAACTGCTGCCTTAAATAAGAAAAGGTCCAAATAACAAAAAGCAAATTCAAAAAACGGAACCTTAACAACATAGCCATCTTGTACATTCATATAATTTTATGAAATTAGCAACTCAGAACTGTCTAGCCGTCTCTCTGTCTATTCGTCTGTCTCTACCTGTCTACATACCTGCCTGTCTGTCTAAATGTCTGTATGCCTCTTATTATCTTATCGTTTTGTGTCTATCTATCTACTCACTTACCTACCTACTCATATATATATGCGTATGTGTGTGTGTGTGTGTGTGTGTGTGTGTGTGTGTGTGTGTGTGTGTGTGTGTATGTATGTGTCTTTTATTTCTTACTTGTTTCAGTCATTAGCTACTACATATTTATCTTTTAAGCCTAGTACTTATTCCATCAGTCACTTTTGCCAAACCGCTAGGTTACAGAGACGTAAACACACCAACACCTCTTGTTAGCATTGGTGGAGGACAAGCACAAACTCAAAGGCGCACACGCACACACACACACACATTTACGACAGGCTTCTTTTAGTTTCCGTCTACCAGATCCACTAACAAGGCTTAAGTCGGGCCCAAACTATAGCAGAAGACATTCAACAAAGGTGCTACGCAGTAGAACTGAACCCGGAACCGTATGGTTAGGAAGCAAACTTCTTACCACAGTGTTGCGTCTGCGCATATATATGAAGTTCCATGTTCCAGATAGGTTTTATTACGAAATATGATGAATATTATTCTCTAGCATATCAATGGCAATACAATATAACATTGGAAACAGAAACAGCTGTTAGATGGGATGCGGTCTATATGTATTGAATTAAAAAATAATAATTGATGTAAGTCAATTGTTGCTGATCAATATTTCTCCATTTTCTCTTTACTTTTATATATGTATATATATATATATATGCACACACACACGCACAACCAAGAGTTCATAATGAGAACTGGAGAATTAAACATATTCAAAATTTATTTGTTAACGTATTTTATTCGTATTCCATCCCGACACATGTTTCTACCGGATAAGCATCCTAGTGTTCTTTTGATATGGCAGATATGTGCATTTAGTGCATATTCATTAAATTGATTGCAACGCATTCAAATTTAAAGATTGACAATTCTATGCGGCATTATTAGATGTGTTACTCAAACCGGTTCACTTCAATCACCTGTATAGCCCCGGATCGACCAATGTTTTGTGAGCGAAATTTAGTTTTGCGGAAACTGGGCAGAAGCTCGTCATATATGTGCGTGTATGTATATGAATGTGTCTGAATATGTGCGTCTGTACGTATATGTGTGAGTGGCGCTTGTTCCCCGATCGCCACTTGACAACCGGTCCGACTAAAGAGTTCGTTAGAATCAGTATCAGACCTAAAAAATATGTACTGATGCCGATTTGTTCGGATAAACCAACCATCTTTTTTTTACCTATGGGCCCCTGTGATTCCCATTTTACACGAATGTACCCTCCTAGCCATTCAATTGTTATAAAATCATATATTCTTTTATAATTAGGTATCATTATAATTAAATATTAGTATCAACAAAAATTGTTCAAATGTTTTCTGTACTATAGAAGTATAACCAGTTTATTGCAGATAAATATTAACAACAAATCTTATCAGGATCTCCAGGGCCATAAGCAACCTCGTTGAGAATCACTGGAATAAACCATTCCAGCCGGTGCCTCAGCATAGCCTCTGGTTAATAACTGAAGGAAGTAAAAGATAAAAGTTAAAAGATAAAAGATGCCTCTTCTAAGCCAATACTATTTAGCTTTTTATATCACTAACGCTTGATCGTATTTGACTCTCAATTGTTTACAGCATACTATAGTCTTCCTAATCGAGACTACCTTAATGGCCACCATTTATGTTCCATCACCAATTATTCTCCTTGCATAACCATCATCGCTTCTAAACCATCATCTCTTCTTTAACATCTGCAACGAATTCTCCTCCTACCACCATTACCACAACATCAGCTTTACCTGCACCGTTAATTGTTACCGTCACCACCTACATCGGCGCTAAATACCATGGAGAACAAATAAACTTACAGCAGCAGTCATGATTCATCCAGGCCTTAGGATCAACTTATTCATTATATTTCTTACTGCCCATCAGAGCCATATTTTAATGAATAGAGAGTGACATGTGGTCCTTTTTACTACAATAATTCTAGCCAAATAACTAAACGGCTACAATGACGATGGAGACAATAATGTAGCGATGACGAGGACAACAATAACGAGACCAAATTGTGCACACTGCTCTTGTTTATCTGCTTGTCTATCTTTGTGTCTGTCTATATCTATTTCTCTCTCTCTCTCTCTCTCTCTCTCTCTCTCTCTCTCTCTCTCTCTCTCTCTCTCCCTCTCTCCCTCTCTCCCTCTCTCTCTCTCCCTCTCTCTCTGTGTTTTAATATACGTGGCATTTCCAGAAGATAGCACGCCTCCTGAGGCTCTCCTAACCAAACATCAGGAATATAGACGACAAACTGGGTACCTTTTGTTTAGCGCAGCATTCTTTTGGAGACCCAACTACTGTGGTAAATGAAAAGCTCTGTAGGGTGGGCTTTTTCGAAAACAATTAAAGATATTGGGAAGAATGCCAACGAATCATTATACCAGTGTGAAATTCTAACATGCAAAGAATATTAGTCTACTAAATTCTTCCCTCTGTGTGTATATTGTGCAATCCATGTCCGTTTTACACAATAGCTATAGGAGATTGCTATTGTTTGTTGCGTGAACTGGGCGTATACCTCCATAAACTTGACAATTGATACCAAAATAGATTGTGAGGGAACAGAGATGTTTGTATTAGTGCTTGCTTGTTTTGTGTACAGATATGTGTTCGTATACATTTAGAGAGACACGTATTGTCGCATATACACGTATTTTATGGACACTTTCATACACATAGACACGCACACACACTCAAAAGTTTACGCACACCCGTACACACGTATATTGATCGCTAGCTTAGATATGTGTACATATGTATGCAATTATTGTCACAAAGATGTACATAACCGTACATTTAAACATATGTGTAAGTATATTAGTCAGGTTTTTTCTCTTTATCTTTCTCCTTGTCTGTCTGTTTGTCTTTGTCCCTGTCTGTTTACCTGTCTATCTGTCTACTTAATTTCTCTGTCTATATATCTTTATAGATAATACAATTTTATATATTTATATATTATGTAGTTCTATATATATATATGTATATATATATGTATATATATATATATATATATATATATATATATAT
>NC_068997.1:21075628-21082368 GCF_001194135.2 Octopus bimaculoides
ATATATATATATATATAACATACAAAAATAAGAGGAATGACCAGCAAAAGTGGACTCCTATATGCTAGAAATAGATGCCGAATCATCTAACCACGAAAAATATGTTCTCAGTAAAAATTACAGCAACATAACAGACTGTAAAAGGTCAAGACAAATGAAAAAATTGCCCTTTTACATATATCCGTCGTTAAAATATGACCATGCCGGAGTTCAGGCTTTTCCTCAATGGTAAGTTAGTCAGTCTTGTCAACCCAAGTTCTTCTATATCAGTTTTTAACTTATCCTATCGCTCTACACATTACCGGTTAGCTCAGTTACCACTCGGATACACTACAGGCAGGTTTTGATTTAAATGGTGATGTTGGCTCAAGCTTATTTACAGATAAGCAAATCCACTGAATCAGACACCTTCATATACGCACACAAAAAACGCGCACACACATATCTGCGTATGTATGTATGTATGTATGTATGTATGTATGTATGTATGTGTGTATGTATGTATGTATGTACACACGTACCCATAGAGACACAAATAGTCGATGAATCTCTTCCATGGTCAGATTACGATACTTTGAGTCGACAGCATCAGCCACACCCTACGAAAAATCTACTATCACCATTTCATTGTTATTTTATCCGCATTCAAACACGCACGCACAGACACACATTCATACACACATACACACAGATTCACACACACACACGCACACACATGCACTCATTCCCAAACACACCCATACACGCAACCACGCAGGCACACACGCACGTACTCAATGGCGCGTACAAGGATATACCATGTTTCTATTTTCCCCTTCATACATATGCATACGTACGTATACATACATATACACACACCTACGGCCACACATACATTTATATATATATATATATATATATATATGTGTGTGTGTGTGTGTGTGTGTGTGTGTGTGTGTATGTTCAAGTGCATGTATGTGTGTGGGCGTGTGTGTCCGTATGTGTGCATACATGTGTAACATCTCTGTATCAATTCAGTGTAGAAAACAAAAAAAAAATGGCTGCCGCCTATGAAACAACAACAACTATCAAACAACAAAACAACATCGCAGTCTAAACAAAATGAAATTGGAGATAGAGTTGAGATAAATACAACGTATAGATCAGATTAGATGAGGTTAAAAAACAAAATACTTGCTGACAGCCATAACTGGCCACGGATATTCCAACCTTATTACTAATCTCTGAAGCACCAGACATCGCCTCATAACTTACGATGTCCCTTTATTGAGACAGTTTTGAAGAAACTTTGTCTCTTTTAACGAACACTTCGTTCAGCGCTATTTGTTAAAAATATGTTAGCGTTCTCAGTTCGATAAACGAGATGTCGCTTTAGCATGAAGTATTTACTAGGTGTCGCTTTATGGATGGACCAATCTACTTCTTTTTTATTTATTTATTTATTTTTTGGCATTTATTTACAGGAGAAGTTTGTTTAATTAGTCGATGTTTATTGTAAGATATCTTTAGGTGTTTTCTGACTGAAATATGTTTACAGTAAGATGGCGCCTTATCAAGCGATGTTTACTTGAAGACGATGATTTAGGGAGCGATGTTTACTAGAAGACGGCGCCGTTTTGTGTTATGTTTACTAGAAGATGGTTGCTTATCAAACGGTTATTAAATGTTAATAAATGATAACATTTAGTTAATGAAAGCAAAACATTTTTAGCAATTCTTACAAAGAGATGCGTGCGAGAAAAAAAAAATTGTGGAGGAAAAATAAAAATACAAATACATATAAGAATAAAATAAATAAATACAGCAATCCAGATGGAGAAGTGAAAAAGAAAATCAAATCTATTGATGACCTTTAAAATATCTCACATAATTGAAATAATTAAGTTAATTTTCCAGTGAGCGAGCCAAAAATCACAAAACGGTTTGTTTTATGACTAGTTTATTGGTGTTGACATTAGATCTTAGTAGTTTTGGAATGATGCAACGCTTGTCATTTAAATTCTCGTTTCAGTGGTTAATTTATACTGTATAATAGATATATTACTGCAATATAACATACAAGTGAGATATGTAACTAAACAGGCGCACATGTTCTCTCTATCTCTATCTCTCTCACTCACACACGCACACACGCACACGTGTGTATCTGTGTGTGGCTGTGTGCGTGTGTGTGTATGTGTACACACTATTACACAATACATTTTTAAAATTCACTTCTGTAACTCATTCCGAGCATCGAGTTTTCACATGTCATACACAATGCGAATTGTGGTACACACATTCTGTTATTATAACTCTGGTTTCTGTCATTGAACTACAAGCTTGAGCAGATCCTTCATGCTTCAACCTATAATATAGACCTATAGACCTATAGACCTATAGACCTCAGTATTTCTGTACTCAGATACATTATTTTAGCGATCTTATATATGACACATCACGTAAAGACGAACTTACCTTTTATACATTAGTTTACAAAATACCAGGCAGCTACTGATCTCTATTTAACCAACTGATACTGGTGTTTTCCAAGCTTCTTCAAGCAACGGATTCCAAATTAAGCATTGAATACCATCATCTGCTTTAGATGAATGGTGTTCAGCCCAGCGATCGCATTGCTCCTCTGAGCAATAGTTACTCCGAGTATTATTAGTTTTGAAGGACATAATATTTTTAAATGATACAAGAATCCCGTAATTAAAGAGATGCGTTACCTCTTCCTCACTGCACAGCACAAGTCGACAGCAGAAACTTATATGGCTGAAAGCAAAACCATGTGTACGAAGGTTGTCCTTGCCAAATAAGCTGACGAAATACTCGTCAATTACACTATTCCCGAACATATAATATTAAACTGATTCTCTTGTGTACCTCTTTGCACTCGTGCTAAATGTTTTGCAAACAATTTGCACATGCAAGTGCTACCAGTCGAAAGCTCCACATACCGGAAGCCAGCAAGTGTTTGGGGTCATCAGGAGAGAATGCACCTCGTTTCAGGGCCTACCTCTCGACGGTATCATTGCGCACTGGCCCTCCTCAATGATATGAGGCCCCGCTTGCTAGATCAACTGGTTATCAAATAAAGCTCAATATTCAGTGTTACATTCAGTTATAATAAGTATAGCTTAGTTACTCTTAATTGTACTAAGAGGATGGATATAACCCAGCGCTAGCGATGAATCATAAACTACCGACTCTTCAAATGTAATATATACGTTAACTATGCAAAAACGTCGAATTTTACAGGAAAGATAGCAGTGCAAGAAACCATCGAATCGTCTCTAAATATATCATTGGATATCAATGGAACTTTTCGAGTGTGATAATCATATATCATTGGAACTTTTCGAGTGTGATAAATAATTCGTGAGATTTTTACCGCCAAATGGACTATTGATTTCTTTTAAGTCATCTTACTGGTCAGTTTTTATTATGTGGGAAATTTGGATGATTGACTCGACTGCGAAAAAATAAAAGGTAAACTCAATTTCGATGGATTTCGAACACCGAACATTGAAGTACGAGACGAAATGCAATCTGACTGTGTTCAATTTCTGCCATATTTAAAGGAAATATCACTAACGCCACTCTACCGTCCTTATGTTCCATGCAGCGAAACCAATTATAATTCAAGATAGGGATATCGCTCTTCTCTGAATCAACAAAGCTAAAGTGCCAAGCATTTCTTTGTTTCACTGAAGAAATAAGAAGCGATCAGAAAAGTTTGAAATAGCACATAAAAATCTTGTAACTTTTTAAGCTCCAGAATCCTAAGACCTTTCAATGTTGTAACAGATTCAAAATGATATCGAAAGCCCTTTACTGTATATCAGATAATTTAAATTACCAAGCACACTATTTTATTTCATTGACACGTAATCGATTAGTTTTTGCATACTAACCTAATCAGTTGGTCAATAGTACATACTTACCAATGTCTTCAGGTAAATCATTAAGGTAAATCAGCTAAATTAATTATATGAACAAGAACATCTAAAAAATTGTTTCCTTTTTTCTTCTTCTTCTGCTCCCCCCCCCCATCTCCACTTCCACTCTATCCCTCTGTGGCAGCCATTTATAATCTGTTTTCAATTTGAAACGCATACCGATGATCTAAGTATGATGAATTCCGTACACTAATGCGAAACGATTTTAACACAGATGATAAATTTCATGTCACAAGTGAAATATAAAAACTACTCACGCAGTTAATCTAAATGATTGTAGCACATCAATTTGCAGGGTTTTCAAAATCCATTCGATTAGAAACGCCAGTTTGCATTTGAAATGAACGAATTCACATTTATTTTATACAAATTTCTAGATATCCCTTATCGTTAATGTTGTTGCTTTAAATGTGCTGTTGTTAACACCTATGTATAAGCGTTTAATTTTTATCTCTTTCCCTCCATCTTTCCCTCAGCTTATCTATCTATCTATCTATCTATCTATCTATCTATCTATCTATCTATCTATCTATCTATCTATCTATCTAGCTAGCTAGCTAGCTAGCAATATACATGCATACATATATATGTATACATGCATATGTGTGTGTATATGTGTATGTATGTATGTATGTATGTACGTATGTATGTATGTCTGTATATAGACATAGATATATATGTATGTAAGCTCACAGAGGCACGAGTAGAGACGCACAGACACAGACACACACCCGCACTCACTCGCACACAAACACACATATTAGCCATTAAACGCTTCAATTTGAAACAGGAGCAAGCAAAGCCTATATACATATATATGTATATGGATGTGTGTGTGTGAGTGTGTGTGTGTGTGTGTGTAAATATAAATACATGTGTATATTTATAATGCATACATTCACACACATATATATGCTTATGTATATATATGTGTGTGTGTATGTGTGTGTATCAGTATAGCCAAACGCGTCTTTTATTTATTCCTTACGTCTTCCCTACATACCTCAATACGTGGATATCATGCACCAATTCCTTTCTTTCTCTCTCTCTCTCTCTCTCTCTCTCTCTCTCTCTCTCTCTCTCTCTCTCTCTCTCTCTCTCTCTCTCTCTCTCTCTCTCTCTCTCTCCCTCTCTCTTCTCCCCTTTCTTTTTACGATAACATTATCCAATGTGTTGTTTCTGTTTTTTTTTAAGAAACTAGAATGTGAACTGGGGGAAATCTGTCAGATATTTATAAAAGGCCGTTTTGTTGTCTCATTTTCTCATCAATGGTCGAGAGTGGCGAGTAAGCTTTTCCTTGTCACTAAATCCATTTTATAAGAGAACTAGACAGAAAGGAGAATAACCTGGTTTCCACAGAGGTTTCGAAAGGCCTCCGTGGGAGCCTCTACATGGTCATTTAACCTACGAGAAATACCAGTTAAATCTCAATCAAATCTCAGTGTTAAACGACGGAAAGTAAAGATAGAATAATGTAGGCCGAGAAGCTTCTAGAAAGACAGCATTGTCACACTAGAGATATCTTTGATTACATACTGCCCGATCAGAGTTTACCTGGTGCTGCTAAACAACACCAACGACAGCAATACTCACGTCACCACCGCTTCTACGGCACACCGTATTCCTGATATAGTGGGAATAGGTTAAAGTCACCTCTGCCGAATTCCCGGTGATGAACAACGGTAATGAACAACGCGGGAAGAAAAAGAAGATGCAGTTGATTCTGTCCATTAGTTGAGCTGTATATGCATCCATTTAATTAAAAAAAAATTTTTTTTTTGTTTTGTTCGGGAGTCCAGGTGGAGTTAGACACTGTGTCCCAGATCCGATAGGGTTAATGCTGGCGTTAGCATGATTGGTGACGTCACCGTTACACTTCTCTTTTCAAAATCCTCCAGAATTCAAATACATTAGCTGACCCACCGAGTAATTATATTTAACGCCACAACTGCATAAATTTGTGAGGGAAGCTGAAGTGGTTATTTAATCGCGCTCGGTACAAATCTGTCCCCCACCACCACCACACATGCTTTTTTCTTCTTCAATGACCTCGGAAGGTCAAATGCAATTTTAGCATAGGTTAGATTTGAACGCATGTCCTAAGGCAACAATACAATACGCTGTAAGATAATGGGCCTGGCGTTCAACTGTTTTAATCACACCACGGCCCTATTAATCATCTCAAAATGTATATATATGTCTTATTAAGAAATGTCAAACAATTGACTCCGTTCGTTACTCTTCCATGAGATAAATATCGATTGATCGATAAAGAGTGGTAACGTGCTTAATCAATCCCCCAACACACGTGATCAGTCATAGTATAATTGATGCCACGTATGTATGCATGTATATATGTGTTTGTGGAAATACATATAAGCATATATATATATGTGTGTGTGTGTGCATGTGTCTGTGTGTGTGTAATATACATAATACACGCATTTATATATATGGTGCATTTATATATTTTGAATATATATTATATAGATAAATAGATAATGTGTAAATATATGTATATATATGTGTATATAATGTGTGTGTGTGTGTGTGTGTGAGAGAGAGAGAGAGAGAGAGAGAGTGTGTGTCTGCAGCTGGAAAGGATGTGTGTGTGTTTACTTTATTGTAATTTCGAAACCACCCCCACTGAGTGCGAGGAGTAGTAACACAGTAGAAAGAAGGGAAATATATGGGATGCTTGACCGAGTTGGGTTGAGAGCGATATTGTCTACTCAGCAACGTGAACTACAACTGATATATATACATATATATATATATATATATATATATATA
>NC_068997.1:21082516-21087136 GCF_001194135.2 Octopus bimaculoides
GATTTTACACACACACACACACACACACACACACACATATATATAAATATATATATATATATTTATATATGTGAGTGTATTCGGGTGTTCATATCAAGTTAAATACTTTAGTGGAGTTTAAAGTTGACATTAAAACCTAAATTTATATCGAAATGTATCATTAATCTACACGCTAGATGGGAGCATACGAATAACATTCTAAAGACGTGGTTAATGTACCCGTACTGCTCTAACCTACATTTTCGTCCCCGAATATATAAACCCGCTGTATAGTTTGTATATGTAGGAGGAATTCATTATCAAAAATTATTGAGCCGTATTCATAATTATTCAAATTTAGAGTGACTTCCAAAGGTCTTTCTGTGCTCCCCTATTGTTAATTATTGCAGCCCAGTGTATGGTCTACGTATGACAAGGGATCTGGAACAATGTATTCACAACTGTGAGGCTCATTCGATTTATTATTCGACAGTAAAACGAGAGAGAAAATGGATTCGCAAGAGCGAATTTATGGTAATTTATTATTACGATTCTTTTTTGTTTTTCTTTTCCGTTTCTGTTTTATCCTCTGATAACGGTCCCGTTCTGGTCAGGGTCACTGTGAGATGTCAAAGAAAAGATGTCAGAACTTATTTTCAGGGTCATTTCTTCGTCAAGTATTGCATCAACACTCAGTGTAGCGACAGACCAAATGCAGGAAAATGGTAAAAGAAACGACACAGAGCAAGTTCAATTCGTAACTTATTTATTGATCCGCATTTAGATATAAAACCGTACAAAAACCGCATCACAAACTTCGTTAAGACCACGTTTCGGTAATCTACAAATATGGATTTCAATGTTAGATATATTATTAAATTTAGCGTTTGTCCTTAGGTAATAATTGCATACACCAATGGTTTCTAAATGGTTTGCCAAGGCGTGAAGTATAACTCCGTACAGAAATCTGTCAAAGTTTTTCTCTATCTATCTATCTATCTATCTATCTATCTATCTATCTATCTATCTATCTATCTATATGTATGTATGTATGTATGTATATATGTATACATATATTATTTTTATTCTTTATAGAATTAAGGATAAGATCACTTTGATGATTTTATCAAGTGGTCAGCGTGAAATAAAAACACTTTATAAGTAATTTTTAGATAATATACTCATAAGTATATATATACTTATATCAAAGTGATTGGAAGTACCTCTCCACACGCTAGAGATAAACGCCAAATGGCACTAAAAACCACCTGTCTCCTATAGCTATAGGAGAGGTTCTACCGATCCCTCTGATATCATTATATATATATATATATCGCTAAGCATTTTGCTCGCTGTGCTCATGATTTTGCTAGCTTTCCCCCTTACGTAGCAGAAATATTAATCTACTGTCCAGATTTCAAAGTGAAAAATGTTATAAATAAGTAAAGACTTCACTTTTATGTTTGTTTTGCAAGATTCTTGATTTGTTGAATTTTATATTGTTGTATTTTGGGAGAGTGATACTCCCAATAAAAAAAAAACGTACGCACTGATTATGTTTCACTTCAGTTTCATTACATGGCTGTTCAATAACTAATTAACTGTCTAATTTTTAGTCGAATAGTCTGTCAAAGTCCTTTCGTCACAGTCTGTGAACTTATCAATGACTCTGTGCCTCTCAAGTATCTCTTTCCTTGCAGCACTTATTGCATGTTTACTGTTCATCTCTCCGATCTTTTGATAAAATAGGGAGATAGTTTATCTCCCTTGTAATAATGACCTTTACTTGTATATTTATATTTCTCTTGTGTTAATAAAAAAAATCCCATTTAAGAATATTCTATGGTCACCATGTTCAAATTGCTTTAAATGTTTTTGGTAGTATCTTGTATATCATGTGATTCAAAATAATACTGATTTTACTTGGTCACTATTCTGTAGTTAAATATACATATATATATATATATATATATATAGTTTGGACTCAGATCTTAATAATTAAATTTTTTAAGCAATTGCATAAATTTTCATGAGAACAATGACCATAACTGTTAATGAGAGGTAACAATATTTTCTGACATAACATCTTTCCCTTTCTCTCTCAGCCTTTCTCACTTCCCCCTCCTCCTCCTCCTCCTCTCTCTCTATATATCTATCGCTCTCTCTCTCTCTTTATCTATCTATCTCACTCTCTTTCTCTCTCTCAAACAAACAAACACAAAATTATTATTATTATTATTATTATTATTATTATTATTATTATTATTATTATTATTATTATTATTATTAAAGCGGTGAACTGGCAGACTCGTTAGCACGCCGGACAAAATGCTTTACCGGCATTTCAGCCGTCCTTGACTTCTGAGTTCAAATTCCATCAAGATAGACTTTGCGTTCCACCCTTTTGGGGTTGATAAAGTACCAGTGGAGCACTGATAATTTACCCCCCACCCCTCCGAAATTGTGGGTCATGTGCCAAAACTTGAAATCAATATTTCTACTTCCACAAGTCGGTGAGCTGGTAGAATCTTTAGTACGCCGTGCAAAATGCTTAGTAACATTTCCGTTCGTTTTTATGATCAGAGTTCAAATTCCACCGACATCGTCTTTGCTTTTCATCCTTTCGGGGGTCGATGAAAAAGGCCGCAATTTTCAAAGTGCGGAGTAAGTTACTTTCATCGACTACAGTACTCAGCAGGTATTTATTTTATCGGCTCCGAAACCATGAAAGTCAAATTCGACCCCTGTGGAATTTTAATTCAGATCTTAAAGACAGACGAAAATACCGTTAAGCATATTGCCCGGCGTGCTAACGACTCTGCCAGCTCGCTGCCTTTGCGGAAGCAAAAATATTGCCAGAACGTTGCTACTGTTCCCATCACAATTATTGATGTTCTGGCTTAGACACACCTTCCAATTGACATCACTCAACTAAAAAATATTAGGTTTTAGCTTTTTTCATCGAACCACATTATATTGTGAATGCATGCAGAATAGAGAGTGTATATAAACAGTTACAAACGTTTACGGCTGTCCAGTGTATTTAACCTTAATTAATATACACACAAAAAATGACAGCTTAAAAACTATAGGTTTATCATGAACTATGTCATAACATCAAACATTGTAAGATCTCACATATGTAATATAGTGAGTTGTAAAAACTTCGATTAACTGTGATTATCTATACAATTGTGTAGACAAAAAACAAAACAAATGGTGCTTTATAAAAAAAGCAAGCAAGAAAGATAACTCGAATAAGATCAATTAACTGAATATGTTATGTATAGGTTATTTGTTGAAGCCGACGAGAGTAACAAATAAGGTAGAAAGGATATTATTAAGAGAGGGTAAGAAGGAAAAAAATAAACAAAAAATAAGTCTTTGTCAATGAATGATTGATTTCAGAAAGGAGGAATTGATTATCATAATGTTTAATACTATGAAGAAAGTCAAATATGCCAATGGCATTTACTGCTATTTTTTTAATTTTTTTTTGGTTTCCAAAACTCACTGTCTCCTTCTGCCTAACACACACACACACACACACACACACACACACACACACACACACACACACACACACACACACACACACACACACACACACACACATACACACACACACGCACGCACACACACACATATACAGAGAGAAAGACAGAAAGACAGATAAATAGATATATGCAAACATACATACATACATACATTCATAAACATATAATATATATATCGAGAGAGAGATAGTGATAGATAGAGAGAGAGAGAGAGTGATAGAGAGAGAGAGAGAGTGATAGAGAGAGAGTGATAGAGAGAGAGAGAGTGAGAGAGAGAGAGAGAGTGATAGAGAGAGTGAGAGAGTGATAGAGAGAGAGAGAGAGAGTGATAGAGAGAGAGAGAGAGAGAGTGATAGAGAGAGAGAGAAAAGGTAGCTGGGGTAGGTGGGTAGATAGATAGATAGATAGATAGATAGACAGACAGACACAATATATATGTGTGTGTGTGTGTATTATGTATGTATGTATTAATGTTTATTTTTATGTCAAGTTATATCAAGACAAGTTAACGTTAAACTAAAAGATTGTTCAATGCTTTTTAGAAGAGTATATATATATATATTACTTTTTACAAAGAAAAGGTTGGTAGTAACTTCGAAGTTTCCTCGTACTCGCTTCACCTTCAACAGATTCACACACACAAGCGCATACACAAACACACACTCACACACAAACACACACACACACACATCACACGCACACGCACACACACACGAAATCCCGTTCTAGTGTGAGTAAGAATTGCACCTTCTTGTTTCATCTGTTTCATTTAAACCATGATAGTGTTTCGTTTCCCAGTTGGATGATATCCTCTCATCATGCATGGATCTCGGACTACTAGCGAAGTTTCGACACCTTTAAAGTTCAAACGATTTAAATTTCATAGTACTGCACGTCTGGTTGCACCAGTGATATAAGGAATACCACTGAAGTGCTGGACAGACAAGGACAAAAAAGGGAAGGATCACAACAGAAAATTTCAGAGAGGAACAAATAACACAATAATGTATGTATCTATGTATGTATAGTAGACGTGGTCAAGCTCAAATCCCTCAACAGTTATTAACCAAATATCATATATATA
>NC_068997.1:21087323-21089898 GCF_001194135.2 Octopus bimaculoides
TATAATATATATATATATGATCATAGAAATACACACACAATCACACTTGTGTGTATGTTTGTCTCTATGATTATCTTATATTCTAGATCGATTATCAGGAGTTTCGGAATTTTTTTTTTTTTTTTTTTTTCCAAATATGAACCTTGCGCATATACTGAGAAAAGAAGATATAATTTCACTTTTGTATATAAACGGTGTTTAGAAACGTTAATTATTTTTAACGGCTTCCATTTTCAATATGGATACCTGGCAACAGATTTTTAATAAAACATGGTGTTACATTCGTTTTGGAAGTTAACAATGGTTATTTTATCGAATTCCTTGTTCACGTAAGGGTGTGGAAATGTGTAACGAACAAAAATATTCATGAATAAATAAAACAGAATATCAACAAAGATCTATACTGTTGTTATTGATCAGGCAAGGACAACTCTGATCTAGCAGTTCAAACATGAAAGACACTCCAGCTGTGGCCACTCTGTTTGGCTGGTTAAATTTTTTTTTTTTTTTTTTTTTTTTACACATGAGTATACAGAATTTACATAGGACTTCATCTACTGATATGGTTTTTTTCTTTACTGAATACTATAGGTTGAAGTTCGAAGGAGATTTGACTGCTATTCCAAGCAAAACAGGCGATCGACTACAGGCTCTCTCTTCCCACAAGAAATTAACAATAAAAGAATTTTTAAATATTTTAATGAATATATATATATATATATATATATATATATATATATATATATATATATACATATATTCACAATTATGGAATTACGTTAAAATAAATAATTCATTAGTAATTGCTAATTGTTTCGATCTGTACGAGCTTTAAAACATTTCAATACATATATATATATATATGCATGTATGTATGTATGTATGTATGTATGTATCTATGTATGTATGTGTGTATGTACGTATAAATATATATATGTGTGTGTGTGCATGTATAGAGAGAAAGAGAGAGAGATAAATAGATAGATAGATAGATAGATAGATAGATAGATAGATAGATAGATAGATATACATTAATATGTACAGAGTGCGGCGAATAACGTCTAAATTACGCAAAAATGAAAATAACACTGACATCTCATTTTAACAGACATATTTACTAAAATTACATAAAAATATCTTGGAATTCTAAAGCGTAAATTTATTCAATAAATTTTGGCTTCAACCACGGCCTCCAGCATGTCGTTTACTTTTACTTTTCCTTTACATTAACTAAAATATTTTAAATGATCTAATAAATTTGTCTACGAGATCATGGTTTCAATTCCTAGACCGGGTGGTGCGTTGTGTTCTTGCGTAAAACTCTCCCTCTCGCGTTACTCTGCGATCTCTTCTGCTCTTGGCGCATGGTATACCGTGCACCTGATGAGGCAACGTCAATTTGCTGGAAGGAGTGAGCAATATATCTTCTTGGAGAGAGAGAGAGAGAGAGAGAGAGAGAGAGGGGGGGAGAGATACAGAGGGAGAGAAGGGGATAGATAGATAGATAGATAGATAAACTGAAAGATTGATGTTAACTTTCATTAAGATCATATTTTCCCAGAAGCTTAACTTCATATGTACAGCATATGATAACACACTTCATAGCCCTCACTCTGAAGCAGATATCACTTGGTAACATGTGCTATACTTTTGCATATTAATTTATGTACCTATGCAATGGCAAGCTGTAATTAACGCTTTCTTTTCTTCCCATCACTTTAACTTAGCGAAACGTCAAGAACATGGCGGCTTGTGAGAAAGTGGGTTACGTCTGTACTTGGTTAGCAGTTATATTCCATAGCGAAGCAACGTGCAGAGATGTGCCTTACTCGAGAAGATAATGCGCTATTTGGTGTAGGAATCGAACAAATGACCTTATTATTGTGAACTCAACGTGCCTTCTCAAAGTATATATTTACACAATATAGTACGATCGATTTGATCTTCGATCGTTAGTCATTAGGCGTTTTATTGCCAGATGTGTACATAGAACCAACGTAAATTTAAAATAGAAACATTTATTGCTGAATAAACAGTGATACCACACTGACTCGCTTGGCGACTAGCGTATGTGCATTTCAAAGAAGATAGGAATGGCCGAGTTGCTGAGTGGCTGAATAACCGATTGTCCGAATGGTCAAATGGCCGAATGAATTCAATGAGAGATTTTCTGCTTCTAATACACAAGCCCAGTATTCTATAATGTATCAGGGAACATAACTGTCTGGATGATCTCTACGAAAGTTATCTATTAAAGATCGGCGTTCCCTATTCAAAAGAGAGATTCAAGTCGCAATTTTTGAACAACCTTAAACAATATCTATGCCCTAAAAAGTCTTCGTAGTTGAAAATCCATTTACATTATCAAACATATCTATCAATCTATTTAGCTAGCTAGCTGTCTATCTCTACTCTCTTTCTCTCTCTCTCTCTCTCTCTCTCTCTCTCTCTCTCTCTCTCTCAATATATAAATATATTATGTGCATATATAGTTTGTGTGTGTGTATATACATATATACGTATATGCATAAACGTGTGTGTATGTGTATGTGTGTGTATATATATATATATATAT
>NC_068997.1:21090183-21093681 GCF_001194135.2 Octopus bimaculoides
ATATATATATATATATATATACATATATATGAAGTGAAAAGCGATTAGTCCTATAAAGAAGCGATATAAAAATAACATTCTATCTATTATAGTGCGTAGGGAATTCATGGAAATTCGTTGTTGCCATATCGATTGCAAGTTGAAGTTCGTATTGACAACAAGAAACATTTCCACCAGCTGTCACCTACAATCTACATCTAGTTTGTTCTCTCTTAGCTTCTTTCTAACCGTCTCTTTTTTCTTCCTTCCTTCCTTTCTTGTTTTCTTTATCTTTATTCTCTTTTTTTTTTATTATTTTATTTTGTATATTTTGTACACGGTACCAGCTGTTTACATCGTCATTTGGGGTGTAACTTGTTTTTTAACTTCATATTGATCTTATTTTCGCACTTCTAGAGCGATTTTCTTTCCAACAAACAATACTATTAAAATGTAGCTTAACATTCATTTTACACTATTTCACAGGTTGTTGTTATCACCACTAGAGCAAGACAAACGAATGGATATCAAATTAGATAAAACAGAAATAGTCAAACAAACATAAAAAGCAACAAAAGAGCATATTCGGTTACGGAAAATAAAGATAAAACAAAAAAAATATACGATATAAATATAAAATAAAATTAAGGATTGTCAATTCGTTTAGTTACCATAAACTAAGCATGCGTTTCATTTTACGAGTTAAAGCTTATGAAAATGCCGATTCAATCAACTGCATATAATACAAGCCTTACATTTAGGAAATATTTTAATTTAAATATAACCAGGCGCAACTTAGAAGCAAATCAATCAATCGTATTGATTTCGTTCATTTTTAAAAGCGAATGCGATATTGGTTTCATTTGACATGGCATAGAATACGTATGTGTTTTAGATTTTAAAAAAGTGGGTGATACAAAAATGAGATGTTGTGGTGGTTATGTCTTTGCCAAGTCTATAGTGGGGTTAAGAGAAAGAGTATTACGAGATTGTGACGTCTGGTCGCCAACATTTCTTTAGAAAGACCGGCAATATATTAAATAATAATTAACTCTTGTATGATTAAATGATTTAAGGGAAGAGAAGAAGACATTGAACCTCTACGTGGTCGCCCTATCTGCTCGAAATAGCAACCAAATCTCTCTCAAATTACACTGTCTCTAAGGGAGCCATAGATAAAAAAGAAAAATGGTTGAGAACCCCTGATCAACAGGTATTTTTTTCTTTATAAGAATTATTGGACTTCAGCTGCAGTTTCAAATATGAACTTCTATATCATCTAACATGTGGGAAAATTATTAACTTACTTTAGTAAATTTTAGTCACCTTATTCTCCCTTACTCTTTTCAATTTGGAAATACTTCCATCTTGATTTGAGCCGGCTGCTATTATTTCGAAATAGGATAATTTTCAGATACTTTTCACATATGTTCTCTCCCCTGTACTATTGCCTAACCTGATCAGAAACCCCTCCTAATACACAAGAAATCAAACGCTATCCTTCACAAGTTACATGTAATAATGCCATACAAACTAAATTAAATCGTTAGATTCACATACACACGTGCGGGCGCTTTCATTGACATTACATTGCTGAAATAACCTCAACTCTTCTACAATATTCACATTACACACATACGATACGACAGATACCAAACTTAAGGGCATCCAAAAATACTATGTTTGGCTAACGTACGCATACACACACAAAATGAATCTCACCTACAAATCATATATTAGATTCATTATGAATTAAGATACTCTTATATGAGCACTCTACTTCCAAAACAAGCAATAAAGAGTACCATTTGTAAACTTGAGCTTGCAGACAGACAACAATCACCTTCACATAAAAACCAAAATAGTTAAAATTTAAGACCCCTCGGACATACTTAGGTCACAGGATGTGGTCAGAACAAGCTGTAACCAGTACCGTTCTTTCCATTACTTATTTAATCAACTTCAAAATGAAATGGCCAGACACTTCTACAATATCCCAGGGCATTACTACAATACTATCCATAGATTGCACACGCTCTTTCTCACTCACACACATATACAGACATACACAAACACACACACACACGTACGTACGTATATACGTACATACGTACATACACACTTACGGTTGAAGCAAACACAAAAAGCATCTAGATACGAAAATAGCAACAGCATTTATAACGTCATTTGGCTGCGGGCCAAACAAAATTTATGTTGGCATATGTTCAGAAGGACAGCAACTGTCCGTCTTCGACCAAGTCCACTTTGCTCACCTCTGTTATGGTCATCAATAGAATCTAAAAAGCATACAGGAACAAACTGGACAGTAGAAGGAATATAGAAAAGGTTCGGGGCTTTCACATTACATTCTATATCATAAACCACTGCATGCCGGCAGAGTACACTGTGGTCCTTAACTTGGTAAAAATACGGTTCTGTCAAACACTGGATCTTGGAAACGCACCCAGTCATTCGATCGAATAACTATGTACCCTACCTTCAGCCAGATCCGGCCGATGGTACACAGTAATAACAGCACCCATCTCTCTCTCTCTCTCTCTCTCTCTCTCTCTCTCTCTTTCTCTCTCTCTCTATCTATCTATCTATCTATCTATCTATTTCATCTCATCATCTCATTCGTCTTCTACGCTGATTATCATCATGTAAGTAAAACAGAATTTTGCACCACGGTTAGAGCCATTTGTTTGCGACAGTGATACGAAACGATCTCGTAAACATGAAATCCGAAGCAGATTGATATATCGCCACCTCCAACTACTTCGCCGCTGCGAAAATATTCCAGGGGAATTCGTATACTCCTGTTTGTATCAGTCTGTGTGTCTGCGCAGAGTAAGGGGTGGTAACGGGACAAATAAAAAGAGAGAGAGACAGAGAGATAAAGAAAGGAACAGAGAGAAAGAGAGACAGATAGAGACAGTTAAAGACAGAGGGAAATGAATAAAAACAGAGACACAGCGCGAGGGATGGGAGGTGGAGGGAGCTGTTCCTTTTATGATCACGACTGATTGTATGAATGTTTTTGTTATTTGATTGGCTTTTCTATATTATTTCTTATGTATGAGTGTGTGATAAATCGCATATTATATACATATATGTATATATGTTTGTGCTTGGGTATAAGTTGTCTAATATTGTTTTCTGTTACTACTATTGTTATTGTTGTTGTTATTGGTGTATAGTGATTGTTCATAGCACTGTCTTACAGAATACATACACACATATATCTATATATATATCTATATATCTATATATCTATATATCTATATATATACACATGTGTTTGTGTGCGTGTATGTATACATGGTGGTGGTGGTGGGGGGTCTTGTATATTAACTCCTGCATAGTGATGTGCTGATGTGTGCTGCATAAGATTTTGTATTGTTTTCTTTTTTGTTTGTTTTTGTTGTTTGATTTCTTTCATTGCAGCTGCTTCCAGTTCAGTGATAATGGGTAGTATGTGTATATTCATATATATATATATATATATATATATATATA
>NC_068997.1:21093729-21095173 GCF_001194135.2 Octopus bimaculoides
ATATATCATATATATATCAGTAATGTGATGTTAGTAAAAAGTACGTTTGTTTATGTATGTGTATGTATGCGTGTTTTTGTGTGTGTATGTATGCGTGTTTTTGTGTGTGTATGTGTATGTATGTCTAACGATTCTGTTCCGTTGTTCTTGCTATTACTGCGCGTGCGCTATGGTATTGTTGTTGTCATTGTTGTTGTTTTTCTTTAATTTACTTATACACCGCGTTTGTTAGCAAAATGGACCGGTGATATTGTGTGTTTGTGTATGTATGTGTGCGTGTCTGTGTGCGTGTCTGTGTATGTGTGTGTGTGTGTGTATGTTATATCTTATTAGGAGTGTAGTTATTCGACGATCTTTGTGTTTGCCTATATGTGTGTGTATCTTTCTGTGTATGTGTGTGTCTGTATGTATGTATATGTATGTGTATGTGTGTGTTTGCGCATTTCTGTACGTGTGTGTGTGCGTGTGTGTGTGTGCGTATTTGTGTGTATTTGTGTGTATTTGTGCTTCTGTGTATTTGCATGTGTGTGTGTTTTCGTCTAAACACAATGCCTATTGTAAATGTGGTTGTGTCGCAATCTTATCGAAGGGATCCTTATTATGTGTACACCTTATATTCATATCTTGTAAAGATCTATTCATCCAAGCACAACAAAAGTACAAGAAAGAAAACATCAATAAAACAACAACAACAAAAAAAGCAAATAGAATAAGTTTGTCTCAAAGAAGAAGAGAATACATTCCGTCACCCTCACCACACCCCAGTACATCCACCCACCAGGCCACCAACAAGCCAACCAACCAACCAACCAACAAACGAACAAATTCATCAGATCATGCATTACTGACCAGAGAACTCTCTAGAACTTAAAGTTCAAAACACGAAGAATTTCTAAGCAAACAATTCGCTACAAAAGATTTCCTACAAAGAATGCAACGTTTACCTTTCCGAACGTTCGTACAAAACAGCCTTAAAATGGCCCCTCTTCGAATTGATGAATTTCCTGGACAGAAATTTTCTGCTTAGCTGCACTTGCTGAAAATTATGTTCTGTCTACTAGCAAGGGTTAAGCCTGAATTGGCCTGGGGAAGTAGAAACGATTCTTTTGATGGTGCGGCTGTTTAATGCTTCAGGCGAGAACATCAGATGGAAAAGTGGCGTTTTATTGCTGGCCTGACTCTTGCCGGGGGCAGTGTTATGACCAGTTTGCAGTTATTTTGCACCGACGTATAAACTGAATAATGATCACCACACAACGAATGTTGGAATGGCGCAGTCACTCCACTAACAGACGTTTTATATTAATAATCTATTGTTTCCAAGAACTTGCTAAAAACTCTTTTTCGTTGATGTATATATGTGTGTACGTATGAATGATTCTATGCATACATGTGTCAATAGATATGTGTATGTATATATATATATATATATATATATATATAT
>NC_068997.1:21097152-21101807 GCF_001194135.2 Octopus bimaculoides
ATATATATATATATATATATATATATATACATACATGCATATATATATATATGTATATGTATGTATGTATACGTTCTGAAGTATTTTACCGCCATTTTTATATTATCTTTAATTGTTTTCTTAAATTAATATTGCTTCTCAATGCTTTCCTAGTAATTCTTTAACTATTACATATATATTTATAATTAGTTATAATTACTATAAATTAAACAGTATGACAGTCAAAAATGACTTCTGTTCTTATTTATCAGAATATTTGTATACAATTGTGATAATGGCAATTATAATTTTCGTTCAGAACGGAATTACATTATTGCACTATTGCAAATATGACAGTTATAAGCTCCAGAGTCTGAAGAATTACTCTGCTATAACCGAACACCATTTCGTCATCGCCATATTTCACACATGAATAGATTTGATAAATCTGATCGGTGACATGAATGTCGATAACAAATGTACAAGGATGCTTAACAATAATATATACCACATAATATGAGTACTAGAAGGAAGTGCTTACTGTAGCATGCCCTCCCTAACGTCCGTCATGCTTTTGTGTATGTGTGTGTGTGTGTGTGTGTGTGTGTGTGTGTGTGTGTGTGTGTGTGTGTGTGTGTGTGTGTGTGTGTGTGTGTGTGCATGTGTGTGTGTGTCAGGGGATGACATTATAATCGCAATGATTATGATAGTTTTGTTTGTATCTTCGTATAATAAGTGCGTGCGGAAGTGGTGGTGGCATGGCAGAGAAGTGATCTAAATGCCTTGTGGTACTCACTTACCTCTTTTAAAGTACTGAGTTCAATCCCCGCCGAAGTTTCGCTTTTTTTTATTATATTCTCATACATAGGTGCATACGTACGTACGTCTACCAGGCTGTATGTATATATGTATATATATATATATATAACTTGACATTAAATTGTAGAATTAATACTTTTTAGTAGAGTACATATTTATTAAAATTTTACAAGAAGATAGGTGACAGTAACTTCAGAGTTTCGGCCTGCTAGCCCACTACAGACAATACTACTCTTTGGTTCCTTTTGATTTTATATAGACTTTGTTAAGATGTTTTCTGGAAGTAGTTGGAGCTATGCGAAATAATAATTAGGCATCGTGTATATAGGTATATCTACACACATTCATACATGTGTATTGAACGCTTACAGGTATTGAGACTTACATTCAGGACATTAAGTTTCTGTCCTACAATTCGATTATCATTGCACGCCATCACGTCTTGCAAGACCAGTGCACGTGGCACCATTGATTACAAATATATGAAAACAAATATATATTTTCTATCTATCTCTGTCTCTCTCTCTTTATATATATATATATATACAAGTCATTTATTTGAATATATATATATATTATATATGAATGTACGTGTATGTGTAAATGTTTAAAATATATATATAAAGAATATAAAAATAAAAGAAAAATATTCTGAATTTTTATAAATATACACATATATAATGGCTGACTTGTCGATATCTGCCCATTGCCAGATTTCAAGTATGTTACCATTGTACCATTATCAGAAATAATAACTACATAGTTCATATTCATTGAAATGTATATTTTTTCCCCTCATTTAACATGTGGGGATTACTTCTCAGTGTCTCTGGAAATTAATGCATATTGGTTTTTCCAGTTTTCTTCACCGAGTATATATGACAAAATTTGAAAATTTTCTAGTTGGAGAATTGTTACGCTCATGATATTTTTAAAAGAAGTGGTTACTAAATGAAATTAATTATAATTTTAAAATGCTATGAGTTAACTTCCCTTGAATAACGCCTACTTACGCAGAGAATATAGAGACGTAACAGATGTGGTGATAATCACTACGGATTAGTTTCTTTTGATGCTTTGATGTCAAAGGTCCAAGCAACCAGTATTATAAGAAGAGCGATGAAAGCCACTACAATGTTGGTGAAAGAGAATATGTTAGGGTCATTAAACTTATTGTTCTATATTTTTTTCAACATTGCAGTGACTTCTCTTACTCAGCTTTGCTTATATTTTCATTAACATTTATAGTATTTTTTTCTAGTATAGGCACAAGGCCCGGAATTTGGAGGATAAGAAGGGATTAGTCAATTAAATCGACCTCTTAGCTTGACTGGTACTTTATTTTGTCGACATCGGAACGATGAAAGCCGAAATTTGTAATATTTGCTTCTAATTTAGGAACAAAGCCATCAGTTTGGAGAAGAAAACGTTAGTTGTTATCACCGCTCTACTTTCTTAAGTATTACTTTATTTTATGGGGCCCGATATAGTGAGAGGCGTTCATGATTTAGGTAAAAGACCAGCAGTTTTCAGATAGGTTGTCAGTCGATAATATCGACCTCAGTACTTTACTGGTACTTTATTTCCTCGGACCGAGTTTGTGTGACGTTTTGAAAACTCACTGTTGTTTGTAGAGGCATATGACAGTCAATGGACCATTTCTCCTTGCGGCAAATAGATACTAAAGGGGATAAAGTTCGCAGATAAAGACGAATAGCTTATTAATGGCTAATTGTAAGTTCCAATAGAACTGGATATACAAAGGAATTGATGGTTATCAGCTGCAGTAGCATTATCCAAATCACATCAAATGTAAAAGTAATGAAAAGATGGCGTCTTGACGGCCAAGAATCGAAGTTACGGAAACTATTAGAAAAAAAAAACAAGGTAATAAAAATGGGAATGAATGGATGAGAAATTTGGGTGATAGGATTATATAGAGAATAAGTTTATTCTATGATTATCGTTGCTATCATTATCTGAGATAAGCTGGTAGAATCAAATGCAAATTGGACAAAATGCTTATCAGTAATTATTTGGGATCATATTCTGAGTTTAAAATTCCTACTGACGTAGACTTTCCCTTTAATCTTTTGGGGGTCGATAAAATAAGTATCAGTTTACTCATGGCGGGTGAGTCGATGTAATCAACTTAACCCCTTCCCTTCAAAATTTCTGGCCTGGTGCCAAAATTAGAAAGAATCATGACTTGATTTGCTCTGCACAGTATTGCTTGGGCAGACCTGATGAATCATCGAGGTAAATGATCAAAGGGAGCAGTCAGTTGGTTGTGCTAACTGGGACCCTCCTGTCGTTATTTTTTGCAGTACAGCTGTCCTAATATTTAGCACTTATAACATGTGGTTTCCTCTTCAATGACAGTAAGCAATATGTTTTGAAGGATATTTTTGAGGCGGCTACATTAAAAGCAGGTCAGGCGACTGAATAAAAAAAGAACAACAACAACAACAAAAAAGACACCCTCCCCATTTAGTTGCAACCATTGCTATTTCTATATTTACCGTCTCTGTTATGTTGTTTTCCAATCCTTTGAACTGAATGATGAATTAATGAAATACAGTCTGTATGTTGGTTATGAACAATAGATTTTTTCCAAATATGAACTCATGCAGAATAAACTGTTGTAAGGGAAAATAATGGTGTATAGTATAGTATGATTTAGGGTAATGCGCTAAAATTATCACAACTTGCTCTGGTTTGTTGGTCGTCTCACTGAACAGTCAGCCAATTGATATCTGGTGATATCAATGTTAATTCAATAAGCGACTACAATCTCACATGATATGAAAGACTAACCATTTTATAAAGCTGTAAAACATATCAACATGTGATAAATTGTGTATAAAGATAAAATTCAATAAATATCACCTCCCTTTACTTCTATTCGATTTTTCATAATTCTTTGAATTCGAACGTTCACAGTACCAAGTTCAAGGTTATTTTGCATTCTATTTTACGATTTTTCAAAGATTCGATATCCATAAAAAAAATAGATACTTGAATGAAAAAGAAAATAATAATAATAATAATAATAATATAAAAGGATATTGAGAGAAAACTAAATATGGTTTTATATATGACAACACAGTTTTATATATTTCATATGATTTTTTTCTCTCTCTCTTGCTAAGAGTTAAATTTTCCAATAAACAAAATTTTAATCTTTGTCAATCTCAGCCTGGAATCGGCCAACAGTCGCTTCGTTTGGAAAATGTATGAATATTATAACCTCTAATTATCTCGTGTGGCAGCCCGTTGTTGGTGTGGTGGTGGTGTGTGTGTGTGTATTGTGTATCGTGTGTGTGTGTCTTTCGGTTTGTCCACACTAACGCTTGACAACCGGTGTTGGTTTGTTTTCCATTCCCGTAACTTAGCGATTCGAAAAAAGAGATTGGTAGAATAAATAGCAGACATAAAAATAAGTACTCGGATCGATTTGTTCGACTAAAACCTTCAAGACGGTGCCCCAGAATACCTACAGTCCAATGACTGAAACGAGTAAAAGATAAATGAGATAGATAGATAGATAGATAGATAGATAGATAGATAGATAGATAGATGGATAGATAGATAGATAGATAGATAGATAGATAGATAGATGGATGTGCATGTATTTCGGATGTGCATGTGCGCGTCTCTATGCAGACCTGCGTACATGGTTATGTGAGCATGTGTTTGTGTGTGTGTGGCTGTGTCTGTGTGTGTGTGTCTGTCTGTATGTATGTATGTATGTCTATCTGTCTGTCTGTACACGCTTGTGCGTAACTCTGTGTGTGTGTGTGTGTGTGTGTGTGTGTGTGCGTGTGTGTGTGTGTGTGTGTGTGTGTGTGTGTGTG
>NC_068997.1:21102501-21106688 GCF_001194135.2 Octopus bimaculoides
CACCACCACCACCACCACCGCAACAACAACATCAAGTGCAAGCCCAACGACCACGATAACTATTACCACAACATAAACAGTGACAACAAGAACAACATTAACAACAATTACAACATTATAACGACACCAGTAACAAAATTAACAACCACAATAACAACAATTATAATAATATCATTAGCAACAGTTATAATCATATAATTAGCAAGAATTACAACAGTATTAGCAAAGACGACAAAAAAATTTAGGTACAGTTGCAACATAAAGAACATAAACAACAATTAGAACAACAACAATAGTAATAATAATAATAATACTAATAATAATAATAATAATAATAATAATGATAATAATGATAATAATGATAATAATAATAATAATAATAATAATAATAATAATAATAATAATAATAATAATAATAATAATAATAATAATAATAATGATAATAATAATAATAATAATACTAATAATAATAATAATAATAATAATAATAATAATAATAGCAATAACAAACAAAACCAAAAGCATTAGCAACAGCAACTAGAAGAACGATAGTAACAACATCGATATTAGCAACGTCAACTTGAACTAAGAAACGGTAATCGCAACAATAATAACACCAGCAACAACAGGATATGACGACAATAACGATATGTACAGGATTACGACGACGATGATGAGGATGATTGACGGCGTTGGTGACGTTAACGGCGGTGGTGTTGAGGATGACGACGGCAACGACGATGGATGATAGTTTACTATGAAGGTCGTTCTGTTTTTTGGATTTTTTTTTTCTTTTTCTGCGCTAATCAAACCAGGTTTTCGTCAGAAAGTCATAAGACAGAAGAAACATAGCACTTACAGCGAGAGAGGCATACATACATACATACATGCATACATGCATACATACATGCATACATACATACATACATACATGCATACATACATACATACATACATACATACATGCATGCATACATACATACATACATACATACATACATACATACATACATACATGCATACATACATGCATGCATACATACATACATACATACATACATACATACATACATACATGCATACATGCATACATACATGCATGCATACATACATACATACATACATACATACATACATGCATACATACATACATACATACATACATACATCCATGCATACATGCATAATAACATGTTATTGTCATATAACATGCGTAATAACGCTTCTCGTTCTGTCATTTGTTATCATCTTTAAAACACTAGCGATGTGTTCTATTCTTGAAGATATTAAAGATGAGTAGTGCAAAATGGTAGAACTTTACGCTTGCTAATTCAATATCTCACCGTTCTATTAACACGAAAAAAAAAAAATTAAAAAAAAGAAATATCAATTTCGACTGTCTATTTAAGTTTTTGCAGGTCGATAAGAGTTGAACTAATTAGACATAATCTGTATATTTTTTAAGGCAGCCTTATATGCAACCGAATTATTGGCAAAATCGTGAAAGCATCGGACAAAATTCTCGCAGGCTTTTTTTCTGACTCGCTATGTCCTGAGTTCAAATCCTGACGTGGTTAACCTTGCCGTTCATCCTTTCTGAATCCGGAAAAATGCCAGTCAAGTACTGGGGTCGATGTAATCAACTGGTTCCTTCCCCTCAATGTTGCTAGACTTATTCTTAAATAAGAAACGATTATTATTATAGTAAGGCTGGTGGGTTGGTAGAATAGCAAGCGCGTCGAACAAATGCTTTGCAGTATTTCGTTGAAGTTCTTTATTTTCTGAACTTAAATTCCCTGAAGTTCAACATTGCTTTCCGTCTCTCCGGATTCGACAAAATAATTTCTAGTCATCTACCTATCTTTTATCTTTCGCAGCACAACACATTTTTTTTTCTTTTGTGTATGTTTAGTTTTTGTACGTCCCTTCTTCCCAAAATTACAAATTCCTAGTTCAGTGAAGGAGATAGTTATACTAGGACGTTGAAATAATGCTTCTTAGCAAGTAATGGCACATTGTCATACACCCACCCACACATCACGTGGATAGAAAAATAGCGATGGATTACCCTTGTCCAATGCAGAACGCTTGACATATGTACAGCGGGTGTGGCTACCTTCGACTTTTTCTATGCAAAAGGGTTTTTTCAACCCAATATTTACATGCTATTATTTATTTGTAGCTTTATACGTACGCAAATGCAAATATACATATGCATATATTTATATATACAGTTAGATAGATAAATAGATAGATACATACAAATATACATACGTTCACACATATATAGACACACACACATACATACATACATACATACATACATACACTTAAAAACTCGACAAGAAGCACATCAGTTCACATATTTTATTCATATGAAAAGAGGAGCTATTACTACTCTGAGTAGATCTTTATTTATCTCAGTCTCTGTTCCATCAACAATATCCTGAAATTGGACTTCGTATCATCGTATAATATCCGTCTATAGAGAGATTCCGTCCCTCACCGGGCCGAGTCGTTATGCGATTATAATTACCCTCCATATTGGTTTCCATTAAATATACATCTACCGGAAGTGACATCAGCATTGAAAATTCGGAACAGCCAACATAATGTATTACAAACCCACAGTACAATTTATTATCACCACTTACGGAAATAATAACTTTAATACTCGAAAAGTATTTCGTAAGGAATTAAATAAAATGAACGATAAACCCAAGAGATAAATATTTAATTCTTTAGTTTTATTGTTTTGTTGAAGAGGGGAAAGCCGTTTTGCTTTTGTTTTTGTTTTTTTGTTTTAAGTGATGAGAGTTATAAATATTTGACAACATCCTCAGCGTTTCCAATAAACGCGCAAATTCAATATAAAGTTGATAATCTTCATAAAATGACTTTAATGATAAATGTAACTCAATCATAAATGATTACTCGTCATAAGCGACACTCTTGTTCTTTTATTATTTTTATATTTTCATTGTTGATATTCTTATTATCTGGGGAATATTTTTAACGCTTTATTTTTTCCTTGTAAATAACCGGTAACGAGAATTCGGTAAAAATCCCCAAAATCCCCAAAAAGAATAAATTTGATATCTGCGACTGTTTAACAATTACGAGAATTGATATAGAGTTAAGACCAGAGCATTTTTTGTTGGAATCGCTGTTGTTGTTTTTGTTATATCAAATACTATATAAAAATCTTTTCTATATTTTGTATTTCTGAAATATTCGTTCTTGAGTATATTCTCGAGTTATTTTTCGTTCTATTTTTCTTAAATAGCGACAACAAGGGAGAGGAAAAGAAAATCTGTAAATTGAAATTCTAATGTTTCTATCTATGCAGAAAATACATAAATGACGGGTGAAATACCTTTTGGTATTAATAATGTCCCGTTAAGTTTTGAGTTCAAATCGTGCCTAAGTTAAAATTTAAAACTTTGGTCCTTCTGAGATAGATGGTCAATCAAGCACTAGGATCTATACAATCGACACCGCCCCCTCCAAAAATTTGTGGCTTTACAGCCTATGATAGAGCTCAATGCATTCATCAACAGAAAAACTATGGTAGAACGAACGTACTGACACAAGGTCCTTGTCAGTGACATTGAAATCGAAACCTCACGCTTACAACCCTCGCCTTCTTAGCCACTTCATATTACAGTACATACCGCCGAGCTTCCATACACATTTTCCGTCTGCCCAAAGCTATTTACAAGGTTTAAAAATCAATAGGAAACTACTGTAGAAGGAGGAGCGTACTTACACAAGGTTCCTCTCAGCGGCATCGAAATCGAAACCCCATACTTGCAACCCTCGACTTCTTAGCCACTCGACCATGACCGTGTTCATACATACATCGAGGTCTATAGATAAACACATACGTAGGTTTGATGAATGAGAATAGTTTATAATTTAAGAGAGGATGAAAAGGCTACATCGTTATTTATGTTCGTATGTCTTTTCAAAATTAATCCCGTCTAATCTAAGTTAAGACTCCATTGTTGAAATACGGCCGTTATAAATGACGATCTAGAACCATCATTTTGTCATAATTCCACATCTAAGCAAACGTTTTCTCAAATATACACTTACTTAGGTATGTGTATGTGCGTATGTATGCGTATATATATATATACATATATATATACATATATATATATATATATATATATATATATATA
>NC_068997.1:21107311-21109689 GCF_001194135.2 Octopus bimaculoides
CATTTGTCCACTTATCTTATATGTATATGCATGTTTGTATATGTGTATATATATATATATACAAACACACGCACAGACACATACATACATGCATGCATAAATACAAACGTGTGTGTGTGTGTGTGTGTGTGTGTGTGTGTGTGTGTGTGTGTGTGTGTGTGTGTGGTGTGTGTGTACATATATAATCATCGGGGCCGGAAACTAGAGAGATGTGAGAGATGTGACCTGTTCTTCTTATATGTCTTTTATTAATAACACTGAGAGAGAGAGAGTTCGTAGCCTGTCCTCACTATCTCAGATAAATGATAGATCAACAACTGTATGATAGATGATGCTACACTATGAATTATCTGTTATTTATTGTTCACACTTCAACATTTGTTTCTGGTAGTTACCAGAACGCATACACATATACATAGTTGCGCAAACACACACATACACATACACACACCTATGTATGGGCTTGTGTGCGTGTCCGTAAGTATGGGTGTGTGTGTATCTGAATGCGTGTGCATATATATATATATATATATATATATATATATGCATACACACACATATATATAGTTATTTGATGATATATATATATATATATATATATATATATATATATATATATATATATATATGCCTATAGGTGTGTGCATGTACACACATATATATATAAATGTATGTATCTGTGTATATATATTATGAATATATGAATATATATATACATACATACATACATACATACATATATGTGTGTGTGTTTACACATGCATACATACATACAGACAGCTAGGCAGACAGGCAGACAGACAGACATACAGACATATATTTTCGTTCCATTTACTCACTTTTGAAGAATGTGAAACCATTAACCTTAGCTCAGTTTTACAGAACATGACAAGTGTGATTATAAATGTATTTATGTTTTAAAAGTTTAAAAACATTATTAAGTAAAAAAAGAAAAAAAACACTGACCATAACCATCATCATAATCGTCGTCGTCGTCTTCATCATCATCATTATTCTCGTCATTCCCATCATCAGCGTTGGTGTTAATACATTTTATGACTATTAGGTTGACGAGATTGCAGAATCTTTAGAGCAGCGGACAAATTTCTTGTGACTTTCTTTACATCTCTGAGTGACTTTCTTATGCAGCTCTGAGTGCAAACTCTGCTGAGCCCAACTTTGCCATTCAACCTTTCGGGGTTGGTAAAATAAATACCATTTGAGCACTGGTGATGATGTTATCGACTTGCACCCTTCCACCGAAGTTTCAGGCCGTGTGCCTATAGGTTTAATTCCAGATATTAATTTTGAGGGAAGAAATATTATATTACATATAATTTTTTTAAAACAGCAGTGTGCTGGGCAGAGTCGTTAGCTCGACAAAATACTTAGCGGCATTTCGTCCGTCATTACGTTCTGAGTTCAAATTTTACCGCTGTCGATTTTGCCATTTATCCTTTCAGAGTCGATTATACATGTACTTATTGAGAACTGTAACCGATGTACTCGACTGCTCCTGGCCACAAAATTTCAGGCCTTGTGCCCATAGTAGAAAGGGTTGTTAAATCAGCCCCTCATTTAAATGGACCGATCAGCATCTAACAAACCCTTCACGTTTTCGATAACGTTGTTTAGACAGCGTACTCTTATTTATTTGTTCATTTATTTAGTTAGTTATTTCTTTATTTGGTATCCCTTAGCTTCAAGGTTTGTTTTGCCATAAGCCATCCTGGACGGAGCAGATCAAGTATATAAAGATATATATATATACAAGGTGTTCCAGCTTTTATCTTTCTAATATTGTTTTCAGACGTAATGTGCTATGTCTCAACGCTACTGCTATCTAGCACCTTCGGATGATCACTACTGAACCGCTACACAACTGCTACTCGACTGCTACTCAACATTCTACCAAGGCCAGACTACCTCTATTTATATGTCTTGGGAGATCCTGGGGGCATCGACACAACATGATGTATCTAAGTCTTCATTGTCCAATGTTTCCTTCGTTTTATGTTGTTATTGATTTTTTTTTTTTTTAAGAAAAGAAAAAGATAACATCGTGGGAGTTAGAGAAGATTTGGATGACACTTCGAGCAAATCGAGAATTTAGATACGTAGTTAATCTATTATTTGACACACTGAAAATGAAAAAAACATAACTAGGTACGCGCTCGAGAACCGTTGTATTTTTTTTGTTTTTGTTTTTTAGTTATATTTTTTTCGTCGTCTGGCTCAGTACCATACTGCGCTCACCGACATGATGCGACGATGGACCATAAGGGGTATGAAGTAGCAGACATGACACCGTTCCCATTGTCTATTTGCTTTTGCCAAGAGAGCAAAAAAATGACAAGCCAGTTGGGGGTCGATGAGAA
>NC_068997.1:21110366-21113480 GCF_001194135.2 Octopus bimaculoides
ATATATATATATATATATATATATATATAACTATATAGCAATATGGCTATATAGCTATGAAGCTGACTTAGTCTATATAATGAAGTCATTAGGAAGAAACATTAATACTAAATGTCAGTAATTATGGATAGTAATGTATTACTATACATCGCTCTAAGATGTCTTTCTTTCATCCTTTTTCTGTTCTGATTAAGCACAGTTGACTCAACTTTCACTTTCTGTTTCGCAACCCTCTCATTCTATCGTAGTCACCGCTCTCACTCTGTCCGTCTGCTCTGTATCTGCCACCCCTCTCACTCTCAGTGTGTGTGTGTGTATCTGTCGGTGTGACACTCTTTTCTTCCATTTCTCTCTTTGTTGTTTTTTTCGTCTTCTCATCTTTCAATCCTTCACATTCTCTGTAACATTCTCCCCTTCGGGGTCGATAAACATGAAATCCCCAGTAAGTAATGGAATAGATAGCATCGACTAAGTCTTTCTTGTGCCCAGAGCAGGAACTACTATTTAGATCCCGTCCTTATCGCGGCCTTCATCCCACCGGCAAAGTTTCAGATCTTCTCTTCATAGCATTACCATATTACATTTTTATAGATCATCATAGTAACCGAGAGCCATCTGTTAGTTCACAGTTCTAGACTTGCAATTACTACAGTCGTTTTTTGTTATTATTATTATTATTATTATTATTATTATTATTATTATTATTATTATTATTATTATTATTATTATTATTATTATTATTGCTGCTAAGGTAAAGGTAGCGAGCTGACAGGACCGTTGGCACATCAAGCGAAATGCTTAGTGGTATTTCGTCTGTCGTCATGTACTGAGTTCAGATTCCACTAAGGTCGACTTTTCCTTTCATCCTTTCGGGGTCGATAAAATAAGTACCAGTTGAGTACTGGGGTCGATGTGATCGACTATCCTCCGGCCCTAACTTTCAGGGCTTGTGCATAAAGCAGAAAGGATTATTACTGCTAAAGCATAAGGCGGCAAGCTGGCTGAATCGTTAGCACACCGGGTAAAAAATGCTTAGTGATATTTCGTCCGTCTTTACTTTCTGAGTTCAAATTCCACCGAGGTTGATTTTGCCTTCCACCGAGGTTGATTTTGCCTTTCGTGGTTTCGGGGTCGATAAAATAAGTACCAATTGAACAGTGGTGCGGATATAATCGACTTGCACCCTTCCTGAACTTACTGGCTTTGTGCCAAACATTGAAACCATTATTACTGATAAGAAGGCGAGCTGGCAGAAACGTTAACACGCCGGGCGAAATGCTTTTGCAGTATTTCGTCTGCCGTTACGCTCTGAGTTCAAATTCCGCCGAGGTCGACTTTGTCTTTCATCCTTTCGGGGTCGATAAATTAAGTACCAGTTACGCGCTGGGGTCGATGTAATCGACTTAATCCCTTTGTCTGTCCTTGTTTGCCCCCTCTATGTTTAGCCCCTTGTGGGCAATAAAGAAATAAGAAACATTATCGTATCGGACGAAAACGTACCTGCATTTCTACCGGCTCTTGACATTCTGAATTAAAATACTGTCGATGTTAACTTTACTTTTCATCCTTTTGGTGTCGATAAAGCAAAGTACCAGACAAGTTTTGGAGTCGATGTAATCGACAAGGCCCCTCCCTCAAAATTCCAGGGTTGGTGCCTGTAGTAGAAAGAATAATAATTATTGTTGTCTTTGTTGTTTTAGTCTCAGGTCGACTCTGAACTTTAAATGATTAAAATTATGATCAAAAGCGTTTCAGAAGTGACCATCCTGTCTCACCATCCGAAATTTATATTTTCTGTGTTATACAACGTTATAGGTTTTCTATTATGCAAAGTAGTGTGGGATTTGAGATTTCGCTGCTATTCCTGACTCACAGTACTACGTAAAGGCCTGTCTATATTGAGGCTTTGTTAGTTTGATATTTTAAACTTTGAATAAAAGCATTATATATGACACAGAAGGTTTCTCAGAAAGGGGTCCATAAAGTTTATGAGGAAAATATCAAGGATTACCAAATATAAAATAACTTTTAATTGTATTATGCAACAGCAGAGTGGGACATGAGAACTCACAGTGGAGCACCAAAGCTATTGTGTAGGCCGCATGTGGCTCGCCTGGAGCATGTTGTGCCTCACTGCTTTACATCATCCAATATAGCATTCCTTTAGCCTGTCTTCCTCTTTGTCTGTCTCTCGTTCTCACTCTATGTATGTTTGTCTCTCTATCGCTCTGTCTGTCTGTCTGTCTCTCTGTCTCTCTGTCTCTCTCTCTCTCTCTCTCTCTCTCTCTCTCACGCGCTAAAGAAAAACTAAGAGAGAGAGAGAGAGCGATTCAAAGGAGACCATATTTAGTGCTATTGGAAGATTATATTTCCAACGACTCTAAGTATTTCTAGTATTACTAGCTTTTCCATATAAAGCTATTGCTCTCGTCTACGGAGAAAATGCTATTACAAAGCAATACACTGCATAGTAAACTAGTCACTGATACAAATATTGTTCGTACTAAACAGTACTTTATTAGATATAAATCACCACTAAAATACACACACACACGCACTCACATATATGCGTACACACACACTCATACAATCTCATACATATATATAACTATATACACATATACACACGCGTATAAATATTCATGTAGAATTGATAATAGGGATATAAAATGGAAATAATGATGTTAATAAAGAGAGAAAAGTCCATAAAGTCATAAACGTTTGTTTAAATATTATAGAATATGGCAAGGTTTAAAACTATCACTTTCTTCTTAATTTCAAATGAATAGCAATTACATATATATACATAAACATACACAATCTCTTGCTTAACCAAACACGCACGTAGACTATTAATACGGATACGTAACAGATACATAAACATACGTAAATACATACACATACATAAAAATAATCTCATACGTTCACACTTGTGAGCACATTTATTATACTTGCGCATCTACTTCAATGTACTCACTGATTCACTGTTTTTGTACTTAATATATACGTATGAACATTCGCATAATAGCATATTTAATCACCCATTCTCTGTCTATCGCTGTCTATCTCTTTGACATATATGCATGCATACATATATATATATATATATATATA
>NC_068997.1:21113978-21115018 GCF_001194135.2 Octopus bimaculoides
ATATATATATATATATATACACATATGTATGTATATACATATGTATGTACATATATATGTGTGTGTGTGTGTGTGTGTATACACAGACACAGAGAAAGAGAGGGAGATAGATAGATAGCGCGTGTGCCTGGGTGTATATATGTGTGTTTATGTGTGTTCATGCCTATGTACGTACGTGGGTGTCTTCTCATCCAAGATAGAATTAGTAACCACAGAGATGATAACTTGCAAATTGAAGAACTGACTGCTATGTCAACGAATAACAATCATACAATCGTACGATAGACCTTGACGGCTTATACATCGGTCGGTGGAAAGCTTTCGTTTGAGCCCTCGACCACTTTGGCCTGGTCAATCGGTCATTGTGACTCCTCAAGCTATATTGCAGAGATTTATCTCTCGCGAGCTTAAAAGTCCATGACAAACCTGATGTAATTACTGGACCCTAACTAGCATACAATCTTGTGTAAAGAAGGATTATTCCGCAGTCAACATTTGCTGCCCAAAACATTTAACAGACATTGAGTATGAAGTGATGCGCGTCCATTTTAAAGCAAGCAACTTTTCAACAACTCGCAATACGCAGTCGCTGTTTCCATGGTGACGGATTCGACCCACCTATACAGAATTGTTTACGGACTTTGGCTGAATATTTTAAACTTATACAATCTGCGATAGAAGTGCTTTTAGTTTCTCTGTTTGGTTATTCTTCTTATTAGCACTTACGCATCGCTGAAGACTGTCTCTCTGGATTCGATCGTGTTTGTTTGTATCGTTGGTAATTCACAACACGTTCTCCTTTAAGTTTGAGGTTAGGAGTCGTCATATGTGTAAAATGTGATTTAAATGACAAAAAAAAGAAAGAGAAAATATTTAAAAAAGAAATGTTTCTTTTGCTGGAAATATGAAGGAAACGTTGCAAGAGGTTTCAAACTAAAACAGCTTTGATCTTTATGTTATCTTTTAGCAGACCGTAGATATATGTTCGTACATGCATACACGCATGCATGTATACATACATATATATATATATATATATA
>NC_068997.1:21115534-21116024 GCF_001194135.2 Octopus bimaculoides
AGAGAGAGAGAGAGAGAGAGAGAGAGAGAGAGAGAGAGAGAGAGAGAGAACGTGAAAGAATAGAGTAAACAATAAAAATTAGATATGTAAGAGAGATGGAGAGAAGGAAGGAAAGACGAGGAAGGTGAGAGGGAGTGAGAAAGAAAGATAGGAAGTATGAAAGCAAAAGAAGACGTATGAAGTGAGAGAGAGGGGGAAAGAGAGAGAGTGAGTGAGAATGTGAGGGAAGAATGAATCAAGAAACACATGAGATATGTTAGAGAGTTGGGTGGGAGAGGGAGAGAGAGAGAGAGAGAGAGAGAGAGAGGGAGGAAAAGAGAGGGAGAGAGAGGAAAAGTGAGGGAGAAGGCAGGAAAAGAGAGGGTGAGAGAGAGAGGAAAAAAGAGGGAGAGAGAGAAGAAAAGAGAGGGATGAGAGACAAAGGAAGAATTGAAACAAAAAATTACAAAGAGAGAGAGAGAATGTAGGAGCGAGAGAGGAAAAAAGACAG
>NC_068997.1:21120694-21123194 GCF_001194135.2 Octopus bimaculoides
ATATATCTGTACGCGCGCACGGGTATGTATATGTATGCGGGATTTTTTCCTGTATTCCTCTGTACGCGTTTATTAGAGTACGTGCGTGCGTGCGTGCATTCGAACATGTGTGTGTACGTATGTGTAGGTGAGAGTATATGTATGTGTGTGTGTGTGTGTGTGTGCGTGTGCGTGTGCGTGTTACCATGTGTTTAACGCATGTCTATGAACTAGGTTATTGCTTCTTTCTAGGATTTTCTTTGTGTGTGTGTATATATGTATGTGCGTGTCTGTGTCTGTGTCTTTGTCTGTGTCTGTGTGCAATGGTGTGTATCTCTGTATGTGTGATTGTGTGTGTATAGACGTCTATCTGTATTCGCATATATTTGTACGCATGTGTATTTTTGAGTGCGTGTTCTAGAATTTGCTTCTTGCCACTTTCTAGATATATATATATATTCATGTGTATGTGTGTCTAACCGTGTGTACGACGCGTCTCTACATGTATCCACGCATGTACATATGCGTATGTGTACGCGCCCACATGTGCATGTGTAGCGTGCGTATGTGCATGTGTGCGCATGTCGCGTACATATGTGTATGTATGTGCGCGCACATGTGCGTGTGTAAAGCCATACAAAAGACCGTTGAGCGAATCAATAGCTAATTCCTGTCCACGTGTACACGCCAGTTTTGATTGTGTCCGTTCCGGCGGTATTTCTGCTCTGATATTTGCTTTAGTTGAGCCATATACAACACCATTAGTGTACCTTCAAAGAAAGAAGTTTTGTTAAAGAATATTCAATTGACAGCGAGGTCAGAAGAATCGACCAACCTCGACCAATCCATCACCTCATCATTATTTGAATTGTGAACCGCGTGGACAACAAACTGTTCTCCTCTCTATATTATAGCTTGCATAGAGTCTTCTCTTATCGTCACCAGATTGACCCTGCTTCACGCGAACACACACACACACACACACGCACGCACACACACACACACACACACACACACACACACACACACACACACACACACATACACACACGCATTGATAGACAGACGGAGAAAGGGCGGGAGAATTATATGTATACATATATTCATACAACTATGCCTATATATATATATATATATATAGGCAAAGATACATAAGTACATAGTTACCTACATACATAGTATGTTTATATATGTAGATATGTGTATATGTGTGCGTGTGTGTGTGTGTGTGTGTGTGTGAGAGAGCTTTGTGTCATATATTTGTGCGTGATTGTGTACGTGCGTATTTGAATTGATATACGTATATAAATATTCATATAAAAATGTATAGATAAGGTGGCGCAGACTATCAATGAACGGTCAGACAGACAGTCAGACACTGGGACAGATAAGTAGATAGATAGATAGATAGTAAGATAGATAGATAGATAGATAGATAGATAGATAGATAGATAGATAGATAGATAGATAGATATGTTGGGAGGTATATAATCAAGATAAGTAAATAGATAGGTAGAAGATAGGTAAGTATATATGAAGATATATGTGTGTGTGTATGTGTATGTATATACATATATACATATGTACATACATAGACACACATACATGAGTGTACACACACACACACACACACACACACACACACTTATATATATGCACACAGAGAGACAAAGAGGGCTAGAAAGACAGTCAGATTAGATAAATAGGTACATACATATATCATACGCATTTGCATATACATCATAGGTGCAATGGGCTACATAACAATAGATTTACACAAAGGTCTGGAAATACTGGAGTATTCCAAGAAAGAACAACGCTAACTCGCACCAGAGAAAACCAATCACTTAGAAGTAGAGTGAAGACTTGCAGAACATTTCCAAAGATTCTTCATTCTTCGTTTGAGTCTTTGGGGATAAACACATATATGCAGTCACGTGTACTCGCACATACGACACACGTAGACAAACACACCCATCCGCTATACATATAGCGTAATCATCGCAAAAGCATACTCATATACGAACGAGACACACATACACATTACATAAGCTGATGTACATCAACACTTACGTACAAGTGGCGTGTATCTCTCTATATAAGCTATATAGTGTTTTCGATTTAGACACAAGGCTTTCAGATTTCAGGGCATGGAGTTAATCAATACGATCTCCTTCACTACTAGACCGGTGGTTTTCTTTATCGATCCCGGCTAGATACCTGCTCTTTCTAAAGTTACCTCGGAGTTGATTTGAACACAGAATGTTAAAAGCCAGAAGAAATGTAGTCCACACATACACGTCATATTGGTCTCAAATTTTTGACACAAGGCCTGCAATTTCAGGGGAGGGTGCCAGTCGATTTCATCGATCCAAGTGTTTAGCTTGTATTTATCAATGCTGAAAGGATGAAGCTCCGTACTCAGATTGCAAATTCACATTTATACATAAGTGTACTGGGCTATGCTATTAAGTATCTACGTGAGAATCTAGAGAAGCTAAAGGCTTGAAGCAAAGAAAAA
>NC_068997.1:21125255-21126353 GCF_001194135.2 Octopus bimaculoides
TTATTATTATTATTATTATTATTAAGAAGGCGGAGAGCTGGCAGAATCGTTAGCACACCGGGCGAAATGCTTGGCGGTATTTCGTCTGCCGCTACGTTCTGAGTTCCAATTCCGCTGAGGTCGACTTTGCCTTTCATCCTTTTGACAACGATAAATTAAGTACCAGTGAAACACACTGGGGTCGATGTAATCGACTGGTCCCTCTCCCCCAAATTTCCGGCCTTGTGCCTTTAGTAGAAAGGATCATTATTAGTATTAAGGAGACGAGCTGGTAGAATTGATAGCACGCCGCACGAAATGCTTAACGGTATTTTGTCCGTCTCACGTTCTGAGTTCAGTTTCTGCCGACGTCAACTTTACTTATCATTCTTTCGCGGTTGATAAATTAAGTACCAGTTGAGCACTGAGGCCAATGCAATCTACTTAGCCCCTCCCCCTGAATTATTAGCATTGTGCCAAAATTTGTGTCCACAGCACTTTACATGGCTTCTAACGCTGATGGGAGGGAGTTAGCAACGTATCCAGATACCGAACATTTGATCCGATGCTTGCAATAAAGTCGACCCTGTCAAGGTTCCAGGTTGTGGTGTTAAACTAAGAGATGGATTAAGTCTCGACATATATGACTGGATTTGATGAAAGAAATCAAAGATCTAGAACAAGCATCTAAACATATCACATCAGACATTGTTACACTTCCACCAATCCGCCGCCCGAAGTATTTTCTCTGGTTGTGGTCGTGGTGGAGGTATGTTATGTATGCACATATATATACATGTATGTATGTACGTACGTATGTATGTATTAAATAATAGAGTTATAGAGACTCACAAACAGGACTTAAAGTTTCTGCTTCAACGATACAACGATGATCATTGGATCTTACACAGAAACTTGAAATCCTATGGGAGCCTCCATAATTGAATCATGCAATAAATATAGTCCTTAATTTCCAGCAATATTGAGATCTACTTCATATGTCATCACATGAGCTTTGTGAATGTGTGTGTATGTGTGTAGATGTGTGTGTGCATGTGTGTGTGTATAGATAGATAGATAGAGAGAGAGAGATATGTATTTATGCATATATATATATAT
>NC_068997.1:21126517-21130452 GCF_001194135.2 Octopus bimaculoides
TATATATATACATAAATATAGGTCTACCGTCTACCATATAATTAATTGGAAACAAAATCAGAAGAAAAAGAATAGAAATAAACAAAAAAAAAACAAAAAGGGGACGTAGCAGAAGCAATGAATTAATACGACGCTCGGAGAAGGAAAAAAGTAGTTGTTTTATGTTTCTAGCTTAGCTCTTCTTCGAAAACAAGATTTCCAAAGAGAAGAAGAAAGAGGAGAAGAAATCGCCAATAATCCACGTGTGGTTACATTTCTGAAGTGACCAGAAGTAGAAGGAGAAGCAGAAGGTGCTTTCTGGGACAGGAGAGTGTGAAGATGGTCGGTATTTCTATGTGTGTATGTGGTAGCGTGTGTTCGTGTGCGCGCGCACGTGGTAGCGTGTGTTCGTGTGTGTGCTATTAACTCTGTGTGTGTCTGTCTTTGTACGAGTAGCTTGTGTGTGTGTGTATGGTAGGATCTGTGTGCGTGTGGTGGGATCTGTGTGCATGTGTGTTAATGTCGGTCTGAGTGGTCAGAATCTATAGTGACATGTGAGTGAATGGCTGGGTGTTGCGGCGTGTGTGTGTGTGCGTGTTTGCATGTGTGCGTAGATGGAAGAGTCAATGTATGTATGTATGTATTTATATATACGTACGCACGTATATATATTTTGTAGAGTAGTCCAGTATGAAATGTAATATATGGAGAGGATGATAACCTGAAATGATATTTAAGAGTTCTCTAAATGTTCATCTATCAATGATTCTCAATAAAAGATAATAATAAAAAATGTTTCCTAATTGTTATCATTTGATAAAACGTTGATTAGAAGATATTTCATAAATTTGGTGAAGTCTATGATTGATTTGTTTATCCAGTAATCACCGACGGTAGACGGTAGACCTATATTTATTTAGCTAAATACATAACTGTTCATTCATTTATGGATAAACTTAGATTTAGTCGTCACACAAACATACATACATAATTACACACACATACACACATACACACACACACACACACACACACACACACACACACATATATATATACATGCACAATAACACATACACACTGACATATGTAAGTAAATTATAGAAACAGACATATATGCGTATACAGACATACATATCTATATAGGCGCAGGCGTGACTCTGTGGTAAGAAACTTGTTTCCCAACTACATGGTTCCGGGTTCAGTCCCATTGCGTGGCACTTTGCGCAAGTGTCTTCTACTATAGCCTCTCGGGCCGACCAAGGTCTTGTGAGTGGATTTGGTAGACGGAAACTGAAAAGCCCGTCGTATATATATATATATATATATATATATATATATATATATATATAGTTCCAAACTTACTGTGTAATGAATACAATCTCTCTCTCTTTCTCTCTCTCTCTCTCTCTCTTCCTATATATATGCGTGTGTGTGTGTGTGTTATATAGATAGTTAGATAGTTAGATAGATAGATAGATAGATAGATAGATAGATAGATAGATAGATAGATAGATAGATAGACAGACAGACAGACAATGACGTAGATGCATTTAGCTAAGTGTGTGTCTTCGTATTTGTATCATGTTTGTCCTGCTATCATTGCTTGACAACTGCCGTTGGTTTGTTTATGTCCGTGTGTCCTAGCACTTTGGCAAAAGAGACCCGTGGAAGAAGTACCAAGCTTAAGAAGCTAATACTGGGGTCGATTTGTTCGACGAAACCGCAGAAGGAGGACGCCGCAGGCGGACCGCACTCCAGTGACTAAAACGAGTAAGAAATAAGAAAAGGTAGGATTAGAAAGAGAAGTACGAACTGAGAGAGATAGAGAGGGAGAGTGAGAGAGTGCGAGAGAGAAAGAATGGGATTCCTACAGTAGAGGAAATAGAGAGAGAGAGAGAGAAAGAGAGAGAGATGGACAGATATAATAACAGAATAGAGAGTGCTAGAAAGACAAAAAAATATATATGAGAGTAAAAAGAAAGGAAGAAAATATCAAATAAAGGAAAGGAAAACAGTGAGCGAAGCAATAATACTGCGTGGGAATCAATTATACTAGAAAACTTGATTATTACACGCCTGTAATTAGCGCTTAGCTTATATGGTTGGCTGGCGGAGAAACCAGACACTATAGTCAAGGACTTTTGCCCATGCTCATGTAAGCGTGCAAAGGTAAGTATGTGTGTGTGTATATATATGTATGTATATGTATATGTATATACTTGTGCATTTGTGTGTGTGTGTGTGTGTGGAGTGCAAATGGTATGTGGTATATAAACATTTTTCACGCGGAGATAGTTTCTTCATTTTGTTGCATACTATGTCTAGCTCGCTGACAAACCTGATACAGCGGTTGATTATAAATAGAGGGATCTCCCGTGATGTTTTTGTAGTATTCAGATTTTATTGTTAAGCCATGTCTCTTCAATATCATTAATTTGTACAAATCTCACCGTATCCAACTGATTCTTCTCGTTTCTTATATCCTTAATAAAACCTTTAAATTTCGTTAAAATGAGCCGAGCCAACGAGAAGGTTTCAACGGATGGGTCGATCTACAAGATACAGCAACTAAATATCTTTCAAATTGTTCCTTAAAATAAATCAAAAGAATTACTTGTCAGTATAGTTAATTAAGATACAATCTAACGTGATGTTCACTAATGGAAATAAGCGAAGTTCGGGTTAAAGATCAACAACGATTTGTACAAATTAAAGATCAACAACGACAACTATAGCAAGATTTATATGCTCGACATCGATAGAACCGACAGTTACCGAGAAACACGTAATTTCATCTACTCTCTTTTACTCTTTTACTTGTTTCAGTCATTTGACTGCGGCCATGCTGGAGCACCGCCTTTAGTCAAATCAAATCGACCCCGGGACTTATTCTTTGGAAGCCTAGTACTTATTCTATCGGTCTCTTTTGCCGAACCGCTAAGTGACGGGGACGTAAACACACCAGCATCGTTTGTCAAGCGATGTTGGGGGACAAACACAGATACACAAACATATACACACACACACATACATATATACATATATATATATATATATATACGACGGGCTTCTTTTAGTTGTCGTCTACCAAATCCACCCACAAGGCTTTGGTCGGCCCGAGAGGCTATAGTAGAAAACATTTGCCCAAGATGCCACGCAGTGGGACTGAACCCGGAACCATGTGGTTCGTAAGCAAGCTACTTACCACACATCCACTCCTATATAGACTTTTGAAGAACATCTTCACGATCGAATCGTGTCTTCCAATCGCAGATTCTTTAACGCACCAGATAAAATGCTAGCGGCTTTTCTTCGAGATCGATTAAATAAGTATCAGTTGAACACTGGGGTCGATGCAGTCAACAAACTCAATTGGAAGCGTTACCATGCACATGTGTTACCTTGGTGTAAAAAATGGGCTGCAGCAAATATTATGATCGATACTATAGATTCGCTTGTCAGTTGCTTGACTTTAACCAGTTGAGCATGTCCCTTGGTTGTGCTGGAGTTGTGGGAGAGCATCATAGCTGTGTGTTGAGAGGGGCCTTCGGGGTTTGAATAATTCACCCTTGCAAACATGGGTGGTTTATTCAACATCTTCAAACAACTCATATTCAGGGACCTTTTGAGCTCGAACGGGATTCTCGACCAGAAGAAAATTTTAACTGAGACCCATTTGCGAGATCTTATGCTGCTTATCTTGATATGAGATCACCATGTCGCGCGCATATGGTTGTGATGTATGTTCCTGGTGTACTCTTAGCAGACGGGTAGTTGTGTGGGGCATATTGGGCTTCGCATTTTTGTACCCCAGCGTCACTTTGATTGTGTGCGATGCTTTCTTATTCGATGATGATGACAATGATGATGATTTCTTCGAGTCTTCTATGCAAAGCATATACATGAATACGCAAACACTTATATACATACATATATATATATATATATATATA
>NC_068997.1:21130695-21132031 GCF_001194135.2 Octopus bimaculoides
ATTCCATATCTTCTGAAAACGTACTGGTATTCCATGTCACAAACCATTTTTCTTGTATAGTATCAAAATAGAGTCGTACTTCTTTCATTTTTCTTCTTTTTTTTATTTTCTTAGGAGACTGACTTACAATAATAATAATAATAATAATAATAATAATAATAATAATAATAATAATAATAGTAATAATAATAATAACACAGTTCCATTTGTAGAGTTGTGCAGGAAACCAATGGCGAAACAAAAGCATTCGACTCTTCACGTCCTGTTGTTGGCGCGTTGAATGGAGGGGATCTCACTGACTTTAGAGAGCAAACGATGTTTAAAAGAAGGAAAAGAAAGGAGAGACAGAGACAGAGAGAAAGAAAGGAAGGAAGAAAGGAGCTCTGGGTTAGAAGAAAAGGTTTATGTTCTAAAACTGTGGTCGCACCAACTTGAACGCCAGTCTTTTGTTCAACAGAGCCGATTTGGTTGTTCAACTAAACAACAGCCGTACAGTAAGCAGTAGCGAGTGGGCTCACTGCATTGTATACAATCAGCGTCACAGATTTTACGCTTGAAATGACCTCTCTTCGCATCGCTTAACACTCTACCACATGAAACAATTGTTCTTTACCCTATTAGCTTCTCATATGAGTGGGATATTTCACACATAAACAAGACAGCGCATGCGTATCGTTCAGACGGAAAGGTTTCTCGTTTGTCGTTTCTCGCTTCTCGTTTCTCTATGAAAGTCTCATGGGGGATTTTTCGTAGTTGCATTTACGCCGAAGAAGAGAAGGAAAGCTTTTTCCGGCGTGCCATCCGCATATAGTCGGTTATAGTAAATGGGAAATGACCGTGTTCTATGATCAATTTAACCATTTGGGAAGAGACTCAAGTGGACAAGAGTAGGGTGAGAATCACCTTAGAAATAACTGATTGTAACATATTGATTATTGATAACCCCCGCTCTCTCCCTCTCTCTCTCTCTCTCTCTCTTTCTCTTTCTCTCTCTCTCTCTCTCTCTCTCTCTCTCTTGTGCTGACAGTATAGTAATATTATAATTAGGTTGGCTCCCTTTGTACGTTTGATAGATAATTCACGCTAGGGCACCACAGTTTCAACATCGTAGACAACCGACAATGTGTGTCTATCACTGGAGCGACTCCTATGAATAGACGATAAAAGAGAAATGATCTCCTTTACTTTCTCTTTCTCTCTCTTACACCCTCTCTGTCTCTCTCTCTCTCTCGTTATCTCTCCTTCTCTTATGTTCCTTTTTCTCTCAGTCTCTCCACTACCTTTCTTCTTCTCCTGTCTTTCATGCAGTCTCTCATTTCTACCTTTCTCTCTTTAT
>NC_068997.1:21133022-21134208 GCF_001194135.2 Octopus bimaculoides
AACACATTCTCTCTCTACCTCTCTGCCCCTCTCTGCCTCACACACACACACACACACACACACACACACACACACACACACACACTCTCTCTCTCTCTCTCTCTCTCTCTTTCTCTCCCTCTTTCTCGCTCTCTTTCCTGTAAGTTGACAACCAGAATAGGTCAAACCCAACTAATAACATTAATATTGACTAGTATTTACATATTTAGCTTTAGATATCAACCGTCTCAATACAATGCTTTTCACAATTAATTAAATAGCATTTTAAAAATAAACATATGTACTGCAGCCCTCTCTACCCAACCCTTCCGCCATTTTCCCCCTTTTTATTTTCCTTTATATCTTCCCTTTTTATTTTCGCTTCCTTACTTCCTTTCTTCCTTTCTCTCTTTCTTTTTATTCTTTTCTTTCTACTCCTTTTTTGTTTGTTTTCTTTTTCTCCTTTTTTTTTCTCTCTCCTTTTTTCTTTTCTTTCTTCTCTTTTCTAGTAATATATTCTTGACATCAACATTCGTGTCCGATCCGAAATCGATATTTACACTAATTGAACAATTGAATGGAAAAGTGAAAATATAGATTGATAATAGCGATATATTACCAAAATAACAGTTTCCACGGGACTTTTACATGTTCGCTAAACATAAAAATGATATTAATACATTAATTGGTATTTGAATTACTGACGCACACACACAGACTGAAACGCAGTAAGATATTGCACACCAAATTACATAGTATTTATATAGATATATATGTATATCTCTTTGTGTGCTTGTGAATATGCATGTATAGATTAGTGTACACACGTGTATAACTCAATGCATTTGTGGTGCTGTATTATGAAGACACTATTCGTTTTAGTTGGCAAAATTTCGATCGCTTTATTTATATTGTATGCGCGTGCATGGCTATGCGTGCGCATGGTATTGTATATGTGCATACGCAGCTCCTCTATATGATTCTGTGTGCAACGTGCGAGCATGTCTCCGTGTGTATGTATGCATGTGCATGCGCCTGTGTATGTAATTGCGCGTTCATGCGTGAGTGATTGCATGTGTATTTAACTGTTAATGTGTGTATTGGTGATAAATGGCAATATACGTGATTTCATGTATATATATACACACACACACACACACACACACATATATATATATATATATATATATATATATATATATATATA
>NC_068997.1:21134915-21136311 GCF_001194135.2 Octopus bimaculoides
TATATATATATATACAGACATAGAGACATATACACATAGATTATATGTTTATGAATACACACAAAGAAAGAAAGATAGACTGGCAGACAGATAGATAGATAGATAGATAGATAGAGAGAGAGAGAGAGAGAGAGAGAGAGAGGGGGGAGGAAATGAAAGAGAAGGATGGAGGGACAGAGTGATGCAAACCGAGAGAGAGACAGAGAGAGGAAGACACAGTCGTTGATATCAATACGGTATCTTATTAATTTCCATTATGTTTCATTTACGAACATAGCACATACACCAGCCTCCACGCCGCCACCGCCACAGTGACACACAGGCGCACATTCACACACACGCATACACACACACGCATACACACACATACACACTCACATACACACACACACACACACGCACGCACACAGATGCACACCACAACACACACACACACATATTACTTTCTCTCATTTGACTTCTTTGATGTTATTTGTGCTTATCATCTGAACTGTGGTATTTCTAGCAAAATCTCCCTTTCTCTCGCTCTGTTTCACACACACACACACGCACACGCTCACACACGCACACACTCACAAACTCATACACACACATATACACGCTGGATTATGCATACGCACACATTAATCCGTAGAGGTGCGCATACATGTACATAGATATCCATGTACGCACGCACACTTATATATATACATATATGCGCATACACATACAAAGACGTATAATATACATGTGTCTATATATATATATATATATGTGTGTGTGTGTGTGTGTGTTTATGTATACACACACTTTTATTCAGATGTGAAGACGGTGCGCTTGTGTGTCTGAATGCATACGTTTTATAATATCGGTCATCCGCAGAGACACTGTAAGCTATATACATATATACAAATATATATATATATATATATATGTATATATATATATATAATATCCCTTATGTCTATCGTAACCTGTCAACAGTAAGTATGACAACGGAATCAACAGAATTTAGGATCAGCAGAACAACAGATCAACAGAACAGCAGTTCAACAGAACAAGAGAACAAGTGAACTACAGATGAATGGACAAAATGTCAAATAAGACAAGAAAAAAAGATGAACAATAAAAAAAAAACAGAAAGGAAAAGAGAGAGAGAGAGTGAGACAAAAATTGTATTTAAAAAACCAATAAATGAAAGGAAAAAAAGGTTGCGTGTTACTATAAAATGGCGATATTAGGTAAAGCAGCGGACCTTAACCCCTTGCTAATAAAATTATTAAGCGTTTTGAACGTATGCTCTCGCACATCCATCCATCCATTTATGTATACATATATAAGTGTGTATGTTTGTGTGTGTTTGTGTGTGTATACATATATATATTAATATACACACACGCATATATATATATATATA
>NC_068997.1:21139403-21141903 GCF_001194135.2 Octopus bimaculoides
TCTCCCTCTCTCTCTCCCTCTCTCTCTCTCTCTCTTTCTCTGACCCCTACGTGTATGCGCGTCTGTGTGTATGTGCAATTCTTCGAAAAGTAAAGTTATTTTTTACATACCACAAAAACAAAGAGAAAGAAAGCAAGGGAGAAAGAAAGAAAGAAAGAAAGAAAGAAAGAAAGAAAGAAAGAAAGAAAGAAAGAAAAAAGAGAGGAAAGGAAAGGTTCTGAAAGCAAGACAGCTTCACTGGGGTTGGACATCATCTATATAATGCGTATGTATGAACCCCCTATTCATAGACATGACATATTCAAATTACGTCCCCTTTATGGATTTGGAGTTCACTGAGAACTCACATCATAATAAGTAATGATACTCGACTCATAAATAAAGCAACGCAAAGACACTCTCTAGCATTCCACTCCCTTGCTTTTGTTTTTTTGTTTTGTCTACTTAGTCATTGACTCCCACCACCCATTATCTTCCTTAATCTTTCTCAATCACATCTCTATGTATGTCTTTCTCCACCCCTCTCACGATTTCTTTCTCTCTCTCTCTCTCTCTCTCTCTCTCTATCTCTCTCTCTCCCTCCCGTTCAATCTCCTATTAAGTTACTCTCCACCTTGTTACCCACCTTTTACTGTGTTACTCTTACTTGCGTTTTGTTACTCTATCTCTTTTTTACTCTGTCTCTCTCTTGCTATCTATCAAACAATCAATCAATCAATCAATCAATCGATCTATCTATCTATCTATCTATCTATCTATCTATCTATCTATCTATCTATCTGTCTGTATGTTTGTCTGAATATCTATTGCTCTGTATGCATGTCTTTCCATCCGTCACTGGTGCGGAGATGTATTGACCTTTGGCTTTTCCTTAGATAACATCGGGGCGTAGAGAGGGGAGACTGGTACGCATGGGTAACTGCTGGTCTTCCCTAAAACAACCTTGCCCGGACTTGCGCCTCGGAGGCTTACTGTCTAGGTGCAATCCCATGGTCATTCATGACCGAAGGGGCTCTTTATCCTTTACCCTAGTAATCATAACTGAGATATAAATCCGAAGCCGGAGGTGAATCTGGAACAGATGATAGTAATACCATTCCATTACTATAAAAGGAAGTATTTCTTGAAATCGCTTGCTTTAGCTTCATCTTTCCGCAAGATGAGAATTTAACATCCATCTTCTTAACATAATATTCTTGCTTACTCAAATTTCTTAATTATTTTGTATTTTGAAACCGTCCTCGCAGAAGTAAAATAATAAACTACGAAAACTGCAAAAAAAAAAAAAAAAAAGTAAGGTCGAGTAAACATGTAAGTTGAGTAGGCGCAGGCTTGGCTGTGTGGTCAGAAGCTTGCTTCCCAACCACATGGTTCCAGGTTCAGTCCCACTGCGTGGCACTTTCAGCTAGTGTCTTCTACTATAGCCTCGGACCGACCAAAGCCTTGAGAGTGGATTTGCTAGACGGAAACTGTAAGAAGCCCATCGTGTATATATATATATATATATATATATATATATATATATATATATATATATATATATATGTGTGTGTGTGTGTGTGTGTGTGTGTGTGTGTGTGTGTCTTTGCGTCTGTGTTTGTCTCCCCACCATCGCTCGACAACCGATGTTGGTATGTTTACGTCCCCCAACTTTTCTATTTAAAGTGCTCAATGCGACCGTTTTTTTCATTGTTTCAAGTTTCTGTCGTTCCATTTGTTTGTTTCGTCTTTACGCTATCCGATCTGTACTTCCTTCCACGTACCGCTGCATTAAAAATGCCTCTTCCATAGTAGATTTCTCTGTTTATTTCTGTTTTCTAATACTTGCTGTTGAGTTTGTAAGCTACAACGGACGCGTTCACTTCCATTCGTACAACGTCTCCTTTTTATGCATCGATGTTATTTTTGTATTGTCTAACTCATTGCGATTTATTCGTTTTTTCCCGCACCTAAATTAAGAATTGAAGTAACTTTGAGTTCATTGTGTTAAAAGTGAAGTATACAAAAGGCGAAGCTTAAAGTGACATTTACAAAATGAAATGATTTTCTTTTGTTGTACGTGTCATCTTATTGAAAACTTGACAATAAATTTAAAAAGAAGCCTATAAAATTCATATTCGTTCCATCTTTTTGTTAAGAATTAATAAAAACGATACAGCTGTTGGTATAAAATGAAATAATGAAAGGTGAATGCTTCAAGTGTAACTTAGCAAATTGAAAGCGTTGCTATTTTAATGTGTGTTAAGCTATTGAATTCTCATATATATATGTGTGTGTGTGTGTGTGTGTGTGTGTGTGTGTCTGCACGCACGCACACACACACACACACACACACACACACGCTCACACATATATACATTTATATATACATATATGTATGCATATACATTTTTACAGAAATATGTACATACATATATGCATACATAGATTATGTCTCAAAATTACCTTTACAATTTGAAAAATTCAGAAAAAAAAAAACAATGAAAAGTAAGGATAACTT
>NC_068997.1:21144403-21148642 GCF_001194135.2 Octopus bimaculoides
CGGAAGAAGAAGAAGAAGTAAAAGAAGAGATACTGAATGGATAATTGGTGGTTTCCTGCCCCCTACGCAGGCGCAATGTGGGTGGACCTGTTCTTATCAGTGACCTCACACAAATGCAAGATCAAATTGTCAACGTCTAAAAAGGGTAAAAAGTAGGGACTGTGCTTTATTAGCCCTTGAACCACCCCCGTCACCATCACCGCTAACTCCACCACAAAAACCAAACCCACCGCCACCACCGCAACCACCATTGTTATCAGCATCACCTCACGGCCTCTATGACAAAACCCACCAAGAGAAATTCCACCATCACCACCACCACCATCATCACCAACAACAACAGCGATAACAACATGGAGTCCGTAATTTCCTTCATTATCGTCGCTGCCATTTCTGATATCTCTATCAAACCATGATAACTCTATCATCATCTGTTATCATCTGTATCATCGCCGTCGTTGTCATCGTTGTCGTCGTCGTCATCGTCATCATCTGCAGCAGTAGCAGCAGCATCACCATCACCATCACCAGCAGCACTGTCATTATCACAACCACCCTCAACAGCATCATTATCATCGTCGTCATAATCATCATCGTAACCCTTACCATCATCATCAGCAGCAGCAGTATTATCATCACCATCATCATCATCATTAGCCTCATCATCACCACCAACACAACCACCACCACCACCACCGCCGCCGCCATTTCAAAAAACAACAAAAACAGTGTGACCTGTGCTATTATGCCTATTATTGCAAAGGTCACACAATTCATATCACCATCACAATCACCACACTTACAACCATCACCACTACAACAGCAATAACAACAACAACAACGACAACACTGGTAATAACACCTTCCCTGCCAGTACCTACGGGACGGTCTCTCCGAAGTCACTCGACCAGCTAGAAGTAGCATCTCTATCTCTCCTCAAATCACACTCTACTTTTTAAAATAAATGAAGGATACATTGGGTTATATAACCCAATGTATCCTTCATTTATCCTGGATAAAAGCCGGAATGGTCATGATTGGAATGGGATTGTTTAACAATAGTAACAACCCCACCAGAACCAAGTACAACAACCTGATCATTGGGATTATTGTGCTTAACTCACTGAGTTCAAATGCAGTCGACGTCGACTTTGCTTTTCATCCTTTCGAGGTCGATGAAAAACGTATCAGTTAAGGATTGGGTTCGATATAATGGACTTCCTTCCCGCCAAAATTGATGGCCTTATGCCAAAATTAGAAAGAATTAGTGCATTTAACTTATACAGCAACAACAGCAACAGCAGCATTTATCGGCTTTGTTTAACGTCTAAGATTAAGTCAAAGAAGAACAATGCCAACAATGACAGCGACAATGACCCCTGATTCAAGCATAAGGTCAGTTGTTTTGAGAGGAAGAGGAGTGTTTTGACTGGTGTCATGACCTCAGTACTTAACCGGCTTCCTAATCTCTTAACCCCCGAGGGACTGATAAAATAAAGTACCAGTCACATTTTCATCACTTCCGTCTCTCCATCTGATGTCTTCGCTGTTAATCTTTGTCCAATAATCTTAGTTCAATAGACCAACTCTAGTGACTGTTCATAAATGCATAGTTGATAGGGTAATTAACCTAGGAATATCTTAATGAAAATAATATCAGAAGTAATGCATAGTACTTCTCATTGTTAAAGCTTCCGATTTAACGAAAGGCAACTGATAATCTTTGATAGCTTGAGCCTTTTAAAGATATTCAACTGATATCGTTGAGATAAGAAAAGAATTCCCAGGTAATGTATACAAGGAGCTATGGATCTTTGGATCAAGCTTACGTAATAGTTCAATTGACATCCAACGTGCTATAGGTGTATCCAATCTGAATAGCCTTGGGATTGCACAATAACACAGAAGTATTTGTGTATGAATGACACCGCTTGTGATGTAGTTGGAGTTGTTTCAGAGTTAGCTAACGAAGGCTTTTCCCTGCTATTCACAATCGCTATTTAATAGACCATTGCTCAGACCGTTTAAAATTAGCTTAGGCAAAGCTGTGTGATTCAGAAGTCTGCTCCTAATCACGTGGTTCCAGATTCGAACACACTGAGCGTCCGCCATTGACAATTGTTGTGTAGCGTAACTTTGAGTCGACCCAAACTTCCCGAATGAAATTGTTCAGATGGAAACAGTCCGGAAATCCACAAGAGAGACAATACCTGATGATCTATGTTTTCTCATCACCTTCCCTTTAGTATCCGACGCTCTGCAAAAGAACGTAGCCGCCGCTTTTCCCATTCTGACTAGGCCATAAGGAAGAACCTACCACAATTATCTTTTGACACAAATGTTTGACACTAATTAAAATTCCGTGAATCAAGTAATTTGAATAGCTTAATTGATGAAGAGCTAATAAATAAAAAAAAGTCTTTCAAATAGGGGTTCACACGACACGTCAGATTTCCAATTCGATCCTCTTCGAATTTATGCCCCGGATCAATGTGTCGCTACATTAGTTTCCTATGAAACGTAAACTCAAGCGGAGTAAATTCGATAGATTTTGAACGTGAATCTAACTCATCTCGAGCTCAGTGTTGATGAAGTCCTAAACTATATAAAACTTCGAGATCCTTTGTTAAAACAGTTACACTAGAAGTTTTCACAAAATTAAGAACAGATGTACGGTTTAATTCTGTTGCAGTACCTGCGTGTTTTGAGGCTTTCTCCCTCTCTTTCTCTCTATCCCCCTCTGACTCTCTTTCTCTTTTGCTCTGACTCTTGAGCCATTGGACTCATAAAGCCGGTCACTTGGTTTCCATAGCGTACAAGTGACCGAGATCACAATATTTCCCTTAAACGAGACGCCGGTCTGTTGCAGAGTTCAAAGCCAGCAATTTTGAGGGGAGAGAGCAAATTGATTACATCGACTCCAGTATATTATTAATACTTTATTTTATGGACCCCCGAAGGGATAAAAGGCAAAGTTGACCTCGGCGGGATCTGAACTCAGAACGTAAAGAGCAGGAAGAAAACGTTGCTAAACATTTCCTTCAACATGCTGGCTCACCACCTTGTAAAAACACTTGTCCCAAACAACCCAGTAAATAAACAACAGCTGAATGCTGTATATGAATCAAGTAACTTTTTGAATATCTGACATGCTGTGTTGTGATGTTCATGCCTTTATATCAAAACCATGGGTGAAGAGAACTACTTGAATACTGCATTACACTGGAATGATCTCATTGGAAGGAAATCTCGTTTCAATCCTGGATATAAGCATTCATACACGTATTCACTCAGACACGCATACGTACACATGCACGCTAACATATACGCTTTTACTACCACAAGCGTGTATGCATGTGTATGCGTGTGGATGAGTTCCTGTTTCTAAAGAGATCAATAGTGACCAATAAATCAATGGCTGGTACTAATTACCGGAAACAATCTCCCCTCAAAACTGTGAATGCTAGCAATGGTGTCAACGGTTTACATACAGACAGCTTCTATAGTAAGCCCGAAGCATGAAACTGGCGGTTTGGTTTGGCTCACTGGTAAAATTGTTTGATCTGTGGCTGTAATATTGCTAATGGATGTGGCTATAGTTGTGTGATGTCTATCGTATAGAGAACTATAAACAGTGGCCGAGAGAGACTTCCTCCTTATCAATGGAAAATCTTGTTGTATGATTTCGATACCAAGGGATCCCTGGATAAAACAGACAAGTTTTGTTGTAACTGGAGCGTGAAATGTTTTGTTCTCAGGCACTAAGCGAGCAGAAATGTATAACGTTCCTGAATGAGATGGGAAAAAGAAAACAACAACAACAGGAATAACAACAATAACAATAAAAAATCGGCACCAAGTATATAAAGTCAAAACTGTAAAATTTAGAAACGAAAAACAGCACACTAGTACTACTACTACTACTACTACTACTACATCGACAACTTCTACCACTACTATTACTGTACTGCTGTTGCTACTACTACTACTACTACTACTACTACTACTAATACTACTACTACCACTACTAATGTTACCACTATCTATCTATCTATCTATCTATCTATCTATCTATCTATCAGTCATTTTCCTAATTTCCGAATTCTGAAACCAGATATCTATAGCTTAGGGATAATACGTGTCTAACAAGGTGCTGCGGTTAATTTTGATGGTGGTATTGGTGGCGGTGCTAGTGGTGATGGTGGGGGGGGGGTAGTGGTGTTAGTACTGGTGATGGTA
>NC_068997.1:21149775-21150293 GCF_001194135.2 Octopus bimaculoides
ATATATATATATATATATATATATATATATATATATATATATATATACATGCGCACATACGGGGTTTAACGGAAACACATCTAGGTGTTAATCAAACATATCTTTGATCAATGAAGTATTGTCAAAAGGACTAATGGTGAAAAAAAATTAATAACTATATATATGTACAAAAAAACCCCAAAGATTCAATCAGAATATTAAGGTGTGATGGTCAATCAGGGAGGAAACTGGCAGCTACGGTTGACCATGGAACACAGAAGAGCACCAACAAAGTCGGTCATAAGGACAGAAAACACAAGAGTGTTCTTGACCTGATACGTTCGATGCTCTCCTTCAGTTCATTTATGAGTTAGAACGACAATAGAAGGGTGTCATACGCTTGCAAATTATCTATTTGTCTGTCCATATATAGAGAGAGGTAAATAGCTAGCTAGGTAGCTAACTAGATAGATAGATAGATAGATAGATAGATAGATAGATATGATAGACATATATAGACATACAGATATATATATATA
>NC_068997.1:21150618-21152874 GCF_001194135.2 Octopus bimaculoides
ATATATATATATATATATATATATATATATATATATACACACACTCACACACACGAGAAAGTACAATAATAACAATGCTGTATATTGAGGTTAGTCGAAACACCAATAATCTATTATAATCTTGCCTTAAAAGATGAGTCGAATTCAGTGAAATGAAAAATTAGCCATAATTAGTGTTAAAAGCAAGAATGTGTTATAATTATTAGACGCTTCGATGGTAAGTAAGGTTTTCTTTCGGATTTCTTTTTATGTATTTTTATATATTTTGTTGAGCTTTTTATATTCGTGTTAGTTTCTCTTTTATTTATTTGTTATATATTTTTAACTTTCTCTTTATTTTTATTCCTTTTTTTTTCTCTCATTCTTTTATTATTATTGCTTCTTGTATTTTTTTTATTTTTTGTTTTGTGCTCTTCAAATATGGCCGACATATTTTATCATTATTCACAGCATGACTTCTATTCTATCATTATTCCAAGCATGGCCTCTGTCTCTGTGTTTGTGTGTATGTGTGTGTTGTGTGTGAGTGTGTGTGTGTGTCTCTCTGTGTGTGTGTGTGTGTCTCTGTGTGTGTGAGTGTACGAGCAAACGAGTGAGTCTGAGTGTCTGTGTGTACATGTTTGAATGTGAATATATGCAGAAGAGTGGAAGTGTGTGTATGTGTGTGTGTGTGTGTGTGTGTGTGTTTGCATAGGCTTATGCACGTGTATGCATGTGTGTATGTGTGTGTATGTGAGTATTGTAATCATCAAAATCAAATAGCAACTATAATTTCATTGATCAATTAATGCTTTATGGATATCTGGAATAAATAAACAAATAAATTAAAATATGAGAGCGAACGAATGAGATAGAGCGATAGCTAGACAGATATAGTTGAGGAAGTGTGTGTGTGTGTGGTTGAAGGCGGGAGAAGACAGGACGAACATTATATAAACGTTAATATCCATTTGACTACGTTTATAATTTTTTATTTTATGTATATATATATATTTGTTTCTAGATAGAGATTATATATATATATTACAAAAAATGTCTTTGCAGACATAAGACCAAACTGAATTCAATACATATCTACATATATATACATATATATATATATATATATATATATATATATGTATGTATGTATATCACTAAAATGTGAATGGAGAAACGGTGGGATGGAAAGGAACAAGAAGGGGTGGAAGAGAAAAGTAAACATAGAAATGAAATAAGGCACAACATTTTAAGTATTACAAAATCTGAACTTAAATGAACTAAGTTTTTTTTTCCGCGTTAAACGCGCACGCGCGATTGTGTACACGTATATATATTTGTTTGCGTGTACATTATTACGTGCTCATGATTATGGATGTGTGTGTGTGTATGTGTGCGTGTGTATGTGTGCGTGTATGTATGTTTGTGTGTATGTATGTACTCGTATATACAAGTACATGAATGCATATCTGAAAGAATACCCATTGTCACGCATACGTATATATATATATATATATATATATATATATATATATATGTAACAGTAATGGATGTTTGTCGTTGTGCACAATCATACACACACACACACACACACACACACACACTCACACACATATTCACACGTAAATATGTATATATGTATACATAAACGTGCAACATGAAAGTAAAGACAAAAAATGTGTTTTTGTACTTTGCTTTTCATTTCATATTTTTGAAAAAAAGCCCCCTCAAAAAAACTAGAAATATACACCATAATATACATACATACACACACAAACACACACACACACATATATAAGTGTGCATATTTCTAGTTCTTTGTAGGGAATTATATACATACATATATATATATATGTATGTATGTATGTATGATATGAAATTAAACGAAAATTAACATAAATCCCATGCACGCTGCGTTGCACCATATGTCAACATTACTTTCCGAATCGACTTCTAAAACCCTTCTAAAACCCTCCTAACACATCCACCCCTTTCACTGCTGTTTCATACACTTCATCATTTGATCGTATTCTATCCGGATTTGGAACTTTAACCAGCCTCGCTTCTCTCTATATCCTGTTCTCTGCACGTTTCTTTTATCTTTTTTTTTTCTTTATGTATTTAGTTAGGTTGGAGTTTTTTTCTTAAATGTTTAAATGTTTTTTTTTCTTTTTATCTTATTATTCATTTTCCCTTTCTCTATTGGTCTATTCCTTTTTTTTCTCCCTTCCGCCCTCGTTTATTTAGATATTCATATACTTATATATATATATGTAT
>NC_068997.1:21153583-21158111 GCF_001194135.2 Octopus bimaculoides
TATATATATATATATATATATATATGCATGCATTTGTGTGTCTGTGTATATATTTGTATGTGCGTGTGCGTATGTACTCTAATCTTTTTATCGATCTGTCTGCCTGCCTGTCTGTCTGTATATTTATGTCTCTATAGCTAGTAACTATCTATGTATCTGTATGCCTTTATACATATGCGCGCGCACGCACATATATTAATCCCTCTATCTGTATGTATGTGTATGTGTCTATCTATCTATGTACCAATCCATCTCTCTTCTAAGAGATATATATATATATATATATATATATATATATACATATACATATATATATATACGTATATATATGGAGAATATCTTGATCTCATCTATGAGGTACACACACACACACACATATATATATATATATATATATATGTACGTATGTATGTGTACATATCTGTTTTTCTATCTGTCCATCTAAACGTCTCAATATAGTCTATCTGTCTGTCTATTCATCTAACGTATCTATTTAGCTATTGTCTATATACTCCAGCCGTACGGATTGAGTATGTTTCTCCTCTTCAGTAATGACCCCTGAGCTCGCAACTCGATGCCTGTATTCACCTGGCCTCGGTTCACTCTGTTGCCAACGGAATTACATTAATCTAATCTATTTTTATTATAATACACCGAATTCACTTTGATCACAAGCATAACGACGCCATTTTTAATTGAACCATCATAGTTCAGAGAGGGGATTATTCTAAAGTTATTGAGCCTTCAATCGTGTGTGATTCAGTCAAAGCGAGGCCAAGAAGTAGGTCGGCATTCATGAACGATTTCTCTCCCTTGCATTTCTCTCCGCAACTTCTCTCTTACCCTCTGTTTTCCTCTGTATCTGACTCTCTCTCTCTCTCTCTCTCTCTCTCTCTCTCTCTCTCTATCTATCTATCTATCTATCTATCTCTCTCTCTCTCTCCCTACCAACCACCAGCAGATGTCAGTGTGAACTGTGATTCACCAATTATTGGTGCCACTTAAAGATCCACTTGGCAGATATTACTCTTTTCATCTTTGCAATTGCAGTTATCCTTGTTGTTATTGTTAACAATCGTTTCCCAGCTGTCATTAGCATAGCAATAAGTAGGAAGCATTTGGATCCCTTTCTCTCGCCTTCTATTCAAATATATTTTCCTTTTTTTTTTCCCCCCTGTTAAAATACATAATCAAACAAACAAAGTTAATATTACAAAACATTTAAAATATACAAATACAATGCAATTCTAAGCTTGTTTTGTTTTCTATTTTTTCTTTCCTCTCCAATATCGTTTAATCCTTTGTCCTCAGTTTTGTGGATGTTATTATAAAGGCATTAATAAATTATAATTTATTTATGCAGAAAAATTAGAATACGCTTAAAGAAAAGCAAAAACAAAAGAGAAAACAAAAAAAAACAAGCGAAAACTTGTTTTGGAATGATTTACTCGGCTGTCTGTTCATCTTTCTCTCTGTCTGACTATCTGTCGTTTTTTCTCTCTCTCTCTTGCCTATATTGTATTTCTCTCTCTCTCTCTCTCTCTCTCTCTCTCTCTCTCTCTCTCTCTCTCTCTCGCTTCATCTCTCTCTCTCGCTTCATCTCTCTCTCTCTCTCTCTCATTTTTCCGCGCTTTTTGCTCATTCTCTCACCATGGTTCAATGTTTCACTTTCTAAACAAGGTAAATATAAAATACAGATTGGTAGATAGATAAGCATACATGCACACTTACATGCACACATACACACACGCACACACATGAGCACACGCACACATACATAGATGTGTGTGTATTTGTACGCATATGTAAGTGTGCGTATGAATCTATGGATATGAGCATTTATGTTTATGTATATACAGAGAGGACGGACGTTTTTGAAAAATTCACAAAATCATTAATTTTAGCTGCAAACAAATTTTACTGACATCAATGTATTCGTATTGAAAACAATTCGTGGAAAACAACATCCATCATGTGGTGTTCGTTTTCATTTACGCATTTCTGAAGGCATTCTTGAAAGTTGGCTTCCACTCTCTCCAGCATTGCTCTGTGCATAGTCCCATGGTTTCAACTGTTGCTCAATGACCAATTTGCACGGGTCTTCATGCAAAATACGCTTTACCGATCGATTACCGATACCAATTTCAGTGGAAGGCCTCTGAGCAGAGCGATTCGGACTCCCCATTTTCCGAGGTCCGTACTGTTCGTGGCGCCCCCTACTGGTCTCCTATTCATTAGTGTACCTCGTGTACAAAATGCATTCACCCAGCGTAAGATTGTGTTACGGGTGGGAACAACCTAATTTCGGTGAATGTTGAAGTGAAGCCGAAGCTCACGCTGAACTGCTATGACTGACTCGTTATTCTTGTAACTCTCGTAGGCAGACACGTGATGCCCAATCGTCCACAGTGCCATGGCTTCACCTGAAAATTAAAAAATGCTAAGACACCACGGACCGAATGGTATCTGTCGGATATCTGTCCCTTACCCTGAGGCTGAGTAATAGAGATTTCAAAAACGTCAGTCCTCTCTGCTCCTTTTATTATGAGTGTGTGCGCTTTACAAGAGAAGGAGAGGAAGAAAAAGAGAAGAAAAGAGGAAAAGAAAGAAAACAAACTATGCAATTAGTATATAGTCTGATATGATATGTATGTATGTATGTATGTATGTATGTATGTATGTATGTACGTGTATGTGTGTGAAGGAAGAGAGAGACTGTGTGTGCGTGTATGTGATAGAGAGAGAGAGAGAGGAAGAGAGAGATAGGGAGAGAGAGAGTGAGAGAGAGAGGAAGAGAGAGAGTGAGAGAGAGGAAGAGAGAGAGTGAGAGAGAGGAAGAGAGAGAGACTGTGTACGTGTATGTGATATATAGAGAGAGAGGAAGAGAGAGTGAGAGACTCTGTGTGTGTGTGTGTGTGTGTGTGTGTGTGTGTGTGTGTGTGTGAGTGTGTGTGTGTGTATCTGCGTTTGAAGGCATGCATGCGTGCCGAAGCATTTGAATTGTTATAGAAGAAACGTGCATAAATTCATCTATGCTACAATATACTCATTACTACATATAAGCATACACAGACATGTGTGTGGATATATTTATACACACACATACTTCTAGGCATACATACATACTTACGTATGTACGTACGTACATATATACATACATACAATACGTAAATATAATTACCTCGTCAAGCGGATCTCATGTGTTTGTGGGATCGAATTAGGAATACCATAAAATACCGTAGTGGGTCGATAACTGAAGCCTTTCGACCCCAAAGCACATTTTATTGTGACCTCCACTCAGTTAAAGGATCCCTTTTTACGGTTATCTGCACCGCCAGATCTTTATTTATACAAGGAATAAAATCACGTATGTCGCAGTCAAAGGACTTTATCGCCATGACTTGTTTTACACGTTCGCATATTTACTGTTTGGTCGTGTCATTCATAGAGACTACAGCAGCGCCATCTATAATGTAACCTAAACATAACAAGTAAAAGATCTGCTTTTGTTTTATTAGAACAAAGTGGGTGGGATTATGTGGAGATTAACTCACCTCTACACCAGGGAGTTTTGGACGTTGGACGAAGCAAATCGCTCTGCTTTGCTAGCTATCAAATTCAGATCTTTTCGACCATGAACGACATATGAACAGAACACATTACAAACAAATGATTATATTCTAGAATATCCTCACCACATTCTAAAAAAATAGATAATAACAATAATAATTATAAAGAAAAAGAAAGATAGAAAGAAAGAAGGCAGAAAATAAGTCGTCTCTTATCCGTGATTCTTATTACTTTCTTTCCTCCTCTCTTCCTATCTATGAGCTTTAGTACTTCTGTACTTTATCCATAGAGGAGATGCTTCGAAATTTCAAACCAGCGGGATTCTGGTCATTCCGAAACGAAAACTATTATCGTGTAGAGGAGACATATTAACCGTTCTAAAATACGTAGTGACTCAACTTCACTGAAATATTTATCATACGGTGTCAAGATTTTCGTCGCACCAGCTGCAACCTCGTCACTGATACGGTTCCCCTGCAACTGGTGTGAGGTGATGTTGTTGGTGAGCATATAGAGGTCTGGTCACTTAGAAGAAGAAATATTACTTGTGGATTCTATAGCCAACATGGTAGTCTCTGTTTCTTGACCTTTGAGAAAAAGCAGTGAAAACTCAAAATCTCACTTAAATCACACCCTAGAGTAAAAACTTTTTAAAATGAATGGAATTTGTGTTCGAAGGTATTCAGAAAAGATGGGTCGTCCATGATTGGAACGCCTTTGGTCATCATAGGATCTGTTCGATCAGGGCTGATCTTGCACTAAACAGTAACAGTGTCACCACCATCACCACAACACAACCAGCAATAGCAACAAGAACACTTGTTCGTGGTAGTTGCGAATCCAACAGCAACAACAGGTGCTAGGTTACTTTGTTATTGACATACTGCATTCAGGATGTTCTACACATACATACATACATACATACACACACACACACACACACACACACACACACACA
>NC_068997.1:21160685-21167402 GCF_001194135.2 Octopus bimaculoides
TAATAATAATAATAATAATAATAATAATAATGATAATAATAAAGTTAGCTCATTAAAATTTCCGTAACCCTGCAGTAATTAGCTTTACTTTGGAAATTATAACCAATAAAATGGGTGACAGGATCAGAATAGCACCGGAATATCGGAAAAGAAAAGAAAAACGACATTGGTCACCGTCTTCTACTTTTGCTTCTTGTAATTCTTCTTCTTCTTCTTCTTCTTCTTCTTCTTCTTCTTCTTCTTCTTCTTCGTTCCACTTCTTTTACTTCCTATGTTTCTCTGTACCCATATTTCTGTTAGATTTTTGCTTCCGCCTTTCTTTCCTCTTCCATTTTTCCTCTCTTTATTTCTTTCTTTCTTTCTTTCTTTCTTTCTTCCTTGCCGTCTTTCTTTCTTTCTTCACTTATTTATTTGTTTCTTTCTTTCTTTCTTCATTGGTCTATTTTTCTGTCTTCAATTATACTTCTTCTCATTGTTCTCTTAATTTCTTTTAATTATCTCTTCTTTTTCTTCATCATCATTCGCTTCATCTTCATCGAAGACATTATTGAGGTTGTCGTCGTCTTTGTCATCATCACTATCACGATTTTCTTCTTCTTCTTGTTCTTCTTCTTCTTCTTCTTCTTCTTCTTCTTCTTCTTCTTCTTCTTCTTCTTCTTCTTCTTCTTCTTCTATGTAATATACTTTGCGTCAATGCTTCCTACGCCCATTTACTAGTCTTCACCATTATTCTACTAAAGTAGCATCTATCGGATTTCCGGGGATTTTGGTTTCCCGGATATTTTGTTTCGTTTCCTAGTTTTATATTTCCCTGTTTCATAAGGAACGATTCTAGACAAAAGAACTTCCATATTAATTATACTAATTAATAAATTTACAACTCCTTTTCAGTCTAAACTTTTACATAAGTGACCCCTTATATATTTCATAACTCGTTTATTTAGATTTTTTTTTTCTGGGTGGCGGTGAACTGGCAGAGTCGTTAGAGCATCGGACAACACGCTTTACGACATTTCTTCCGGTTCTTTTTCTTCCTGTTCTGTACCTTCTGAGTTCAAAAACGTCACCCAGGTAGACTCTTCCCTACATCCTCTCGGGCTCAATACAATATGTACCAGTTGAGTATTGGGGTCGATGTAAGCGATTTACCCCCTCCCCTAAATTACTGACCTTGTGCTAAAATTTGAAATCATTGTATGTTGTTGGTGGTGGAGGAGAGTGCTTATGCTGGTATTATTGACGTTGTTTTGGCTCCAGGTTAGTTCTCAATCAACAGACTAATGATAACGTTGTCCGGACATTTTTATATATCTTACGCTACATTGGCCAATCAAAGACGCTTTCTTTTCCTCAAAACAGAAATTTGTTTCTTAAACAGAAATTTTTAAAAAGGGACGAATTTCACAGTTTATTGACCGCTGATCAGAGAAGATGTATCTGACTTCCTTTCCCAGTCAAGAGCATAAATCAGCTGATGCATAAAACAATCACGAATTAAGCTAGCACATAAATGGCTAGTTCATTTTGCATGTTTGTGCTTTTTCACTGCCCGTCATAAATTAAGTAATACCCAAGACTACTCACCATATATATCCTATTTCTTAAGCTGTTTAACACTGTTGTTTTTGGTGGTTATGTGTGGTGGGTTAGGATGTGTTTGCAGTAATACTTAACACCTAGTTACTCTGATCGAAGGTACCTATATTGGAAGGCACTCCAGCTATGATCATCTTGTCTTTTACATTCAGCCAAAGTGTATCCGGAAATACATTATCCAATGTGCTCTTCGGTTTTTGTTTTTCAAACATAATGGAAGACGGGAAATTTGGATATTCTTCCTGAGGAAAATGTCCTCCATTTGGCAGATTAAGTACTGAAAACTGTAGTTCATTAAATACTAATTATACCGTCTTTGGTATCTTCCAGGTAGTATCCAAAGGGACGAAATATTTGTTTTGCTTTCCAGAAATGTCGAAAATGTAATTACAACATCGTACGCATTTCATTGGGAACAGTGACTTATATCAAATTCTTTAAAGTATGGAACTGTTTCAATATACCACACAGGGGTGGGGAATGCTTAAATCGAAGAAAGTTAAAATTGTTGTTGACTCTCTACCTGTCCATGTGTTACTGTATCTCATAAGTGTTTGAAATTACAGATGAATGTAAGCGTTATAAATCTTTGAGTTGAGAAACCGTTTTTCAAGTTCAATCTCCGCATTTCAAAGGGTTAATGAAGCGGGTAGCTGAACGTGATCTGCACACAGACCTTACTAAACTATATCTATGGGACTTTTTTTCTAAATATCTTAACATACGCATCTATGCCCACATACACACATGCACACTTATTACGAACACTATTAAGAGGAATCGCACAACGGAACTTATAATTGGTCGTCACCTTTCGTGTAAAACGCGCGCGCGCGCACGCACACACACACACTCACACACACACGCACTGACAAATGTATGTGAACTTGCATCTATATATCTTCTATATAATTATATACAGGTATAATTATCCCTTTACGCCTGTCTCTCTCGTTCTCTCTGTACGTATACATATGCACATATATAATATATATGTATATATGTGTATGTGTGTGTGTGTGTATTATATTATATTAGACAGACAGACAAACACACAGACAGACAGACAAACACACAGACAGACAGACAAACACACAGACAGACCGACAAACACACAGACAGACAGATAGATATATAGATAGACAGACAGACAGACAGACAGACAGACAGATAGATAGATAGATAGATAGATAGATAGATAGATAGATAGATAGATAGATAGATAGATAGATAGATAGATAAATAGCAGTGTAGAGATGAAAGCTGAAATATCTATGAACATGTACATCTCTCTTTTTACTCTGCTAGAAGTAAAATGAGGAGTGCCAAGCAGAAAGTAAGCGTTTTATTTTTTTCCTGTCCTGGAGACTCAGAGAAGCGTCTGTATAAGATGCAAACACAGCAACGGTAACAGCGGTAGAACAGCACATTATCCACTCGCCTACCTACCCTGTGTTTATAAACACCACACTTCACCCCCTCGATATAATTCACATACATTCATCTTTGATTCAACTGCCATTTTCGTCTGCTTTAATTTGTATCATTTACCTTACAACATTTATTCCTCCGTTCATTTACACCAATTCTCATTTTTGCAAACTGCTCGCCATTCTAATTGTCCGCATGTCACACATAGTTAGACTAGCAGTTAAGCATAACTCTAGTAATCTGTCGTCTGATTGATAGATCTATGGCTTAACTATACCCAGTCATAGTATATATTAGTCATGTCTTCTAATTGACAAAAATGGTATTCCTGTCAAGTCAGTCTTACATTTTCTCTATGTTCTGATATAAATCCCACCCATATCTTTCACCACCACCACTTTCACATACTTACACACACAATCTCTCTCTCTCTCCCTCTCCCTCTTTCTATCTTTCTTACTCCTCTCCCTATCTTTCTCTATCACATTCTACACTGTACACTTCTCTCTCTCTCTCTCTCTCTCGCTCTCTCTCTCTCACTGTTTCTCTTTCTTTCTCGACTTTCCAATCCAAGTAGCCATATCAGTCGAGCAGAGAGCATTCATCATTATTACTGAGTTTGTTACTACTAATTCAGTTGAAATGTTTTAACAGCAAGGAATTACTTTCACGGTCATTCTCTTTTTTGTTTCTTTTTTTCTCAATCTCTCTCTCACACTCCACACTCCCTCTCTCTCTCTCTCTCTATCTCTATCTCTCATTCTTTCCTTTCTTTTTTTTCTCGCATTCTCTTCCTCCTTTCGTTTCAACTGTTCGTATCTCGTATTTGAAACCATTTTGTCACTACAACTCTTTAATGGCTTCATCAGATTATCGTCTGCCAGCCTAATGCAATTAGATGTAATATTTTCTTTCTCTTTTTTTTTTGCCTTTTTTATTATCATTTTGTATTCTTTTTTCGCTCCTCTCTCTCTCTCTCTCTCTCTCCCTCTCTGTTACTCTCCTCTTTCATTGCCTACGTAGTTCCTTTTGCCAATCTTACGTTCTTATATTTATAATAATGACGCTGACAGCCCCGAGTAATAATTCTTACCTTTCTTTCCTTTGACAAACTGTTGCAGTTTCACCATCAACTTCACCAACTATAAATTCCAACCATTACCAACTTCCACCGCCATGGCCACCTCCAATCACTATCATTATTACAATCGCAACTCCTATCATTTCTACAACCACTGCTACTTTCACAATTTCCATTAATGGCATCAACACGAGCTCTACAATGGTCTTCACCATATACTATCACGCGCATTCATAATAACAGTACAATGTGTGTGTGTGAGAGTGAGTGTGCATGTAGGTGTGTGCAATTGTATGTTTGCGCTTGTGTTTATCTAGCTATCTCTATATCTATCTATCTATCTATCTATCTATCTATCTACCCATCTATCTATATATCTATCTCTATATGTACACACACACGCACACACACACACACACATACACACACACACACACACACATATATATATATATATATATATATATATATATATATATATATATATATATATATATATTTGTACATATAGAGATAGATAGATAGGTAGATAGATGGGTAGATAGATAGATAGATGTACATATATATATATACATACATACATACATACATATTATACATACCATTACAAGCACTAACTAGCGTTACAGCAGCCAGCAGTGATGACAGCCCACTGTCATAGCAAATATTATGTCAAGTATTATTATTAACAATCACATCATTAACATCTCACCTAATCGCCACCATTACAACAACTATGATCACCCAAAAACATCACCATGACCACAATCACTGCCACCATCAACGCCATCATCACCATCACCACCATTATCACCATCAGCACCACCGTCACCATACCCCCTGCCAACCCCAAAACCGCACCACGATTCTCACTACACCAACTCAACCACCACTGTCATATTATACACACCATAATGCCACCGGCAATGCCAAATCTTAATCGTCACTGTCACAACAACTACCACCACCATGGCTGTCCCCTATTGTAACTACATCACAATGCCCCTAACTACCACAACTGCCATTACCAACACTACTGCCACTAATAATAATAATACCACCACCACCACCATTACAATAATATCTTCCCAAAATTATCGCAGCTCCCATCCCGCCATATGTAGTATCAAATGCTAAAACATTCCACCAATCAAGCCCTAAAACCCAGTCACGACAATACAGACAGTTTCACCCTCAATACCTTTACAGTAAGACTATACAACCAAACTCAATCCCTACCACATCAATGCCATCACATTACCCTTGCTTTTGCCGTCATTACCACCACCACTACCACCCCCACTACTGCCACCCCCACTACTGCCACCCCCACCACCGCTACCAGCGTCCCACCCCATAATCATTAGCAACAACAGTAACAACATAGTAGCCCCAAATAACACCAATATAAACATTGCCACCATTAACAATGCCAACATCAGTACCATTACTATCACAAACCCCCATAACAACAACAGCAACATTACTAAGTCATATACAACATCAATACCAGCAGGACCAACAATGACAGCAGCAGCAGCAGTAGCAGCTAGAACAAAACAAAACTAAGACAAAAGAAAAATAATAATAATAAAAAAGAAGCTAACAACGGTAGATTATTAATCTTCTCTCTTTATAACTTGATTCAGATCAGATTGACTACGTTCGGAAGACTGGCTTTATCCGTTGAAGATCAGAGACAACTTAGTTGTTAAAAAATAAAAATGAAAAATAAAAATTAAAAAAAAAACAAAACAAAACGGAAAGCAAAAACAAAAAAAGCAAATCACCCTAACAAACAAAGAAACTAGTGCAATATTTCAGAGTATCCAGGGAATTTAGGTCCATTGACAAACCTCAGATTTTTTTTTTTTTTAGGAACTTTCAACAATGCAGCAAATATGTCTGCAAGTACGTTGCTAGATAGCTTTATGTTTTATCTCTAAATATATACAACCATCCACAAAGAAAAAAAGAAAAAAGAAACAATCAAAATGTCGCCGTTTAATTTCTGTTTGCATTCTAATCCTTATTCCTCTTTAACCTTTTTTTTTTTCAATATTATATTTCGTTTCCATTATGGGTTTTTTTTTCCAGTTTTATTATTATTATTATTATTATTATTATTATCATTATTATTATTATTATTATTATTATTATTATTATTATTATTATTATTATTATTATTATTATTATTAATATTTCACTTCACAGTTATTCTAGTTCATAATGTTTCGAATTATTGCAAAAAGAAAAAAATATGATGATGATGATGACGATGATGATGATGATGATAATTGGGGCCGGTGTAAGGGTAACAGAGAAATGGTTATCTTTTTGTTGTTGTGGTTGTTTTAAATATTTTTGTTTGTTTTCTCTTTTGTCTTCACACTTAATATATCACGAAGTAAATTGCCAAATTATCTATTTCTGTGAAGTCACATTACTTGAGTAAACTGCAAGCTTGAACCTTCAGATTCACTGGGTGGTTTATACATACATACATACATACATACATACATACATACACACACATAAATACATACATACATGCATACATATATATATACATACATACATATGTATATATATATATATATATATATATA
>NC_068997.1:21171374-21171941 GCF_001194135.2 Octopus bimaculoides
GTGTATGTGACCGTAAATATATTGTGTGTATGCGCGTGTGTGGGGGTGTATACATACTCATATACATACTTACATACATACATACATACATACATACATACATATATATATATATATATATATATATATATAACTATCTATTTGCGTAATGCACACGGTTCACACATGCACACATATATGTATGTATACTCATACTTATATACAGATATATAGATGTGTGTGTGTATGTGTATGTGTACATGTGTCTTCGTGTGTCTGTGTGAATATAAATATATATATATATATAATATGTAGGCATACATATGCGTATTATAGACATATTACACGCATATGCATCGTACAAAGTATTTCTAAAAACTAAATAAATATAGCTAATAAAACTTTGACCCATGACGAGATGAAACAAATTTATGCCCGTGTATATACACACGTACAAAAACACACACACACACACACACACACAAACGCACATGCACACACGCACACACATACATTGACCCACACGCACGACGCATATCCATATAAATCTATATGTACCAAAATGCTTACATATATACATGTATATAT
>NC_068997.1:21172719-21177116 GCF_001194135.2 Octopus bimaculoides
TATCATACACAACTTATATTAGTTTGACACTCAAGAAATTTATATATGTGTGTATATATCAATATCAATAGATAGATAGATAGATAGATAGATAGATAGATAGATAGATAGATAGATAGATAGATAGATAGATCCTCTAAATACCAAGTTCTATGCGAGCAGAGTAAACAGTTTTGTAACATATACCGCTGTTAGGAGTGGAATGACTCAAAACGTTACATGAATTAGAGAATCCGATATCTTTTCGTGTTATTCCAAGATCTGTCAATCTTGCGCGTTTGACTATACTTCGCTAACGAGGTTATAATAAATCTGAAACATGGACCCGGATTGTCAACCTGTTGTCCATGATTAGATTCATCTACCATTATATTTCACATTTGATTATTATTTGATTAATATTTCACCTAAACTTGGATCAAGTACGAAAAGAGCCGGGACAAATGCGATAAGACATTTTTGTTTCTGATCCCTGCTAGTTTTTCTGCTAATCCGATCCCGCTTTACTGATAATCATGAGAGTTTCCTAACGTAGGCGTAATTTCAATACCGTTTCAGAAGGAAACAGTAGCTTTTATCGACCTTCAGTATTGAATGCTAACCTATTTTATCGAACGGAGAGTGATTAAACGTACAGATGACCTCCACATCTCTCTCTCTCTCTCTCTCTCTCACACACACACACACACACACACACACACACACACACACACACACACACAAACACGCACGCACACACACACATATATATGTGTGTATGTATTTATATATGCATTTAATTATGTGTGTATGTATTGTGAAGGTGAACTGTACTTATAATCTCTCCAGGGTCAGTCAATAAATTAAATAAGGCACCATTCAATACTAAGAAGCGATATAACCCTTCTCAGGTGTTACTGATTTCAGTCTATGTTAGAAAACTAGTATGCCTATTTTTAAACTGGAGTTGCATTAGTACTAAAAGATTAGAACGTCCGATACAAAATGCTTTGCGGTATTTTTTTTTTCTTTTCCTTGTTTTCGGGTCTGTAAATACTGGTTGCAAAATCGTGACAGAAACGATTTCGCATTTGATCTCAATTCAAATGAAATAAAAATCAAATATCAAAATACAACGGTTAGTAAGTCTGATCTTCAGCAATATGACGAAAAGTCGGAGCACGTTTCGGATTTATAGAACCTCGTTATTACAGCATCGTGTAACTCCCTAAACTTCTAGATATTTGACTAACTTGGACAGATATCAGATTCTAATTCATGTAGTTGTCATTGATAATGGACCATACCACCCACTCGCCTCCAAGAAAAGATTGAATGTCACAACAGTCCATTTCCTCCACTCGAATATAACTTGAGATTTAATGTGTATATAAGTAAACGCCAGTATCAATAAGGCGGTATATTTTAACTTGGGCTGATGATTATTGAGGCCGAGACCGATCTTTGCCTTTCATTATTCTGAGGTCGATAAAATAAGTGTCAGTAAGGTAATGGAGTCAATTATATCGATTATATTTCCTTAAAAAGAATCCTTGTTTCTAGGCAAAAGGAAAACCATTATTAACGTTGTTGATATTATTGATTTCTCCCTCCCCTCTCCCTCTTCTCTCTCTCTTCTCTTCTCCCTCTCTCTTTCTTTCTCTCTCTCTCATTAACACACTTGGGTAAGTCGATAACTGGGTCAGCCTACATACCGAAGGTTTGACTGTTCGCATCCTTTCGTCGTTGTTGTCGTAGTGTTGTCGTCGTTGTAGCTTCGTCGTTGCCGCCGTCGTCGTCGTCGTCGTCGGCACCACTGCATTTAAGTTTTCATAGGATAAGAAATGAGAGTTGAAACTCGCCAAATAAATAAGCTTACCTATCCGTAACTTAGCTGAAGTATTTTACAACTGACGGGTACTTTCTTTGACTTATAATGTTTAGATGAAACAGAACACGACAGACATCTCTCAACTGGGTCGCTCTCATAGAAGAACATTCATATTTCTCACTGATTTGTCTTCATGGGAAAAAAGATAGGCTTCTCCCAACTGGCTTGCTCTAACGGAAAGAAGATAGACCTTTTCCAACAGGCTTGCTTTAAGACTCACTCCATAAGGACGAAGTTTTCAGTAAGACGAGGCAGCAAATCTTCTTGCATGATCGTGAGATGTGCCAAACGCTATTTCAATGAATGCAAATTACAAAGTAGACTTTTGACATAAATATATATATATATATATATATATATATATATATATATATATATATATATATATAAATCTTTCGTTTTTATGATAGTCTACTGCAATTATAATACTCTGATAACCAAAATTTCGTGCTCCGAGTTGAGTACCAGGAGTCGGTCCTGCTTTATTCAATACACAAAACGAAAATTAGTACCCATAGATCTAATCGATTATGGGAGCTGGCTGAATCGTTAACACGCCGGACAAAATGCTTAGCAGCATTTCGTCCGACTTTACATTCTTAGCACAAATTGCACCAAAGTCTACTTTGCATTTCATCTTTTCGAGTACCATTTGGACAGTCTAGCACCCTTCCCCAAAATTTCAGGCCTTGTGCCTATACCAGAAAGAATTATAAAATATGTATAAATCGATTATAGAATAACATATAGACGCCATTCTAAAAATCTCTTGGTCATTCTAATATTGGTCAGTATTCTTTAGGTAGAATCGTTAAGCGTCGAATGAAACAACTTAGTCTATGATACTCACTTACTACAACAGTTTACGGTCCTAGTTCTCAAAGTTCAAATTCTACCGTGAGCATCTTTAGATTTCATTCTTCCGAGATCGTTAAAAACAAACACCAGTGAAATAACTGGGACGGATTAATTGGTTATACACATCTCACCAAATTTCCGCCTTGTTATTATGCTGAAGGTGTAGGTCTTTGTTTTATAACGTTTCACTCATTGGAATTGAATCATACAAGAGCCACCGCCTCGAAAGGTCTAGTCGAATAAATCGACGCCCAGTTCTTATTTTTAAGTCTCATACTTGTACAAGCGCTTTCTTTTGCTGAACCGCTAAGTTACGGAACCCAACACCGGTTGTCAAGGGCTGGTAGGGGACAAATATAAACACACACACACACATATACGAGAGGATCCCTCATAATTTTCGTCTGCCAAATTCACTCACAGGCCACCGGTCAGCCCCGGGTTTTAATAGGGTTTATAGTAGAAGGCTCAGTGGTTAGGGCATCGGGCTCACAATTATGAGGTATGGAGTTCGATTCCCAGGCCGGGCTGTGTGATGTGTTCTTGAGCAAGACACTTTATTTCACGTTGCTCCAGTTCACTCAGCTGTAGAAATGAGTTGCGACTTTGCCCTTCAATCAAGACCGACAGAATAAGTACTAGGCTTACAAAGAATAAGTCCCAGGGTCGATTTTGCTCGACTAAAGGCGGTGCTCCAGCATGGCCGCAGTCAAATGACTGAAACAAGTAAAAGAGTAAAGAGTAAAAGAGTATATATATATATATATTGTGTGTGTATATATATATATATTGTTTACATATTTGTACATATATATTTCTATATATATTTAATATACTTAACATTAATATTAATATAAATATATGTATATACATATATGTGTGTGTGTATATGTATATGTGTATATATAAGCATTCACAAATAGATACATAGACAGATAGGTACACATAAATTTGATTTTACCTTTCTCTGATCTCAAAAGTTTCACACTTCACACCTTCCTATCTCTCTACCTAGCTCCACCCTACCTCTCAACCCCTTCCTTCTTTCCTTTCTCTTCATCTCTATCTCTATCTCACCACTCTTTCTCTTAATCATTACCCACACCCCATCCTTCATCAATCATCTCTCTCTCTCTCTCTCTCTCTCTCTCTCTCTCTCTCTCTCTCTCTCTCTTTCTCTTTCATTCTGTCACTTACAATCTCTCTCTCTCTCTCTCTGTCCAACTCTTGTTCTCTTTATATCTTTCACACATACACATCCTTTCTAGCGTTCTCTCTCTCTCTCTCTATCTGTGTCTATCTCTTACCGTTTTCCCAGATTGCCTATTATAAAGACTATATTGGGTACTTTACTAAATGAGCAATTAGTTCATCTGTGAGTATATAACTAGCTGGCTTTGAAGACTTTCTGGCCAACACGTGATTCCCTGATTCCTCTTGCTTCATTGCTTTGCTGATTCAGTTTCATCTCTGCCAGTCATTTGCAGTTCTACCTTTTGGCTTTTCGTTTTTCTTTTCTTTTCCATTTTATTTTATTTTATTTGTGTTTGTATTTGTATTTGTTTTGTTTCCTTTTGTTTGTTGTTTTGTTTCCTTTTGCACTTAAAAGCTTTTTCTATTTTCTGTCTTCTCTCTCGCAGCAACATTCCTATATATATATATATATATA
>NC_068997.1:21177240-21179441 GCF_001194135.2 Octopus bimaculoides
TGTATATACACATATATATATACATATATATATATATATATATACTACACAGGCACACACCTACAAGTAAATATGTATATACAGAAATGCGTGTGTATATATGAGTGTGAGTGTATGTGGGTGTATGTGGGTATGTTATATTATCAGTGTTTGTTTGATGGTTGTTTGATTGTTTGATTGATTGTTTGTTTCTTTGGTTGGATGGTTTGATTGGTTGACTGGCAGGTTGGTTGGTTCGTTGGCTGGCTGGTCGGTCTATATTGCAATGATTAAACTTTGTATTACACTCATGAGTCCCGTATATGCACACGTTTATACTCAAATATATATATTCCACTACACACACACACGTATATATATATATATATATATATATATATATATATATATATATATATATATGTACACTCATACATACATACATGTTTACTCATTCATACAGACATTGTGTGTGTGTGTGTGTTCATATATACATGCGTATAAAGTCGGCTGAGGATCGGAATTGTGAAATTCAGAGTAGCGACTCACACAAGCTCAGATTTGAATAAATATTATTACACTTTGCCTCACTGTATTACACACTGCTTTGTGTTTGACAATCTCACTATTAAGTTACGTACCAATCCACATAGATAGATAGATAGATAGATAGATAGATAGATAGATAGATAGATAGATAGATAGACAGAAGGAGGGATATAGTTTAGACTGACACACACACACGCTTATGTACGTGTAAAATAAATTGGGAAAATGAGAGAGAGGCAATGTGAAAATCAGACAGTATGCTATCAGAATTCTTAATAGTTGGTACACACAAAACAACGTATTTTGAATAATGCTAATATATTTCAGGTCGTGGCTCTTGTTAATTCCTCTAATAATCCTGTTATTGGAGTATAACTTCCATGTGTACGTGTATCTTAGTTTTACTTACTTAAGCAACTTTTTTCCCCATGGAGCTAAGATCATCGACCATCGACAACTTTTCTTCACTGTTATCGGCTCATGGTCGTATTTCCTGCTTCTTTCTGTTTGGATACCTACTTTTTCAATTCTGTTTCAGTATCCGTTCTCAGATATCTTTAGGTCATCCTCTCTTCCTCCTTCCTTGTGGATTATGTTTCCGCGAGAGAATGCCTTCCTCTCGTAGGTCTTGTTGATTTTGAATTGTCATTCACGCTCCTGAAACTTTGCCCTACGCAAACCAAGGGGTGACCCACATGTGTCTGGCTTCTATCCTTTGATCTGTCTAGCATAAGGGGCCCTTCCAGTTGATACCTCTCCACTATATAGCTGTCAGAGTCACTGAGGCACGCAAATCATCTGGACTGAACCTTGTGATAGATTTTAGCTTTAAAGAAATGCTTATAATGGATAAGCTTTTTATAACATTAAATTGTTGAGATTATTTATGTATTTAATGCAAAAGAAAGTTAACTCAAATCCAGCGTTTTATCACCGCCCTCACGTGTTCGTAAGTTCACCATCATTGATAGAGGATATAGACTGGCCCTCTGCCAGTTACGACGACGTGGGTTCCAGTTGATCTAATCAACGGAACAGCCTACTCGAGAAATTAACGTGCAAATAGCCGAGCACTCCACAGACACGCAAACCCTTAACGTAGGGAGATTCAGCTTGACACAGAATGTGACAAGGCTGGCTCCTTTGAAATACGGGTACAACTCACCTTTGGACTGGAACAACGTGAAATAAAGTGTCGTTCTCAAAGACATAACGTGGTGCCGGGAATCGAACTCACGACCTTACTATCACGAATCGAATATCCCTAACCATTAAGCCACGCGCCTTCGCAAGAGGATATACACTATAAAGCAGTACATTTCTTTAGTGTGTTCGATTACACGTTGCAATGACGGCTAAAACACTTATAATAACACTTTTAATCATTGAAAAAAAAATATATACCCTTGAGTACGCTTCGAATATTCCATGTATTCCTCTTTTTGTTTACCGATCGTTTATAAGAGAAAGCTGAAAGATTTTGCATTGGATAAATAAAAATTCGCCTTTGTGCCTTTCTTTAATCCCACTTCTCTATCCCTATATCTATCTATCTATCTATCTATCTATCTATCTATCTATCTATTCAAATCTGATTTTGCTTGAGTAGCAATTGCATTTCCTGATCCTGAGGCGACTCTCTCACTCTCTCTCTCTCTCTCTCTCTCTCTCTC
>NC_068997.1:21179575-21181173 GCF_001194135.2 Octopus bimaculoides
TCTCATGGGTGGTTGCTCAATCTGTTAGAAATAGCTGTCAAAACTTCTTCAAATTTCTACTGTGTGTTTGACATCTGGAAAGGACACATTGAAATAATGGACGACAGCCTATCATTTCACTGTAAATAAATGGGATTGTCACGGCTGGAATGCTTTTGATGATAGGCCTGCTCTTCGTTCCGATTTGATCTGAGTCTAAACAACAACAATAACAACAACAACAACAACAACTGCGTAATCAACAACATTATAATATAATAACAATTAGATCATCAAAAATCAACATTCACAAGGAATGAATGAAGCGACACAGCAACCACAACAACAACAAAAACTACGACGAAAATAAACAAAAAACATCAACAACATCAACAAAAACAACCATCAACGTGACAACAACAAGATTGAACTGGTGCCCTGAAATAAAATTAAGTTGTTTGAAGGGTGCCGCTTGAGGACAGCAAATGTCTTTAACCATCAATGAGATCCTCGAGACAGCAAACACACTCTTTCTCTCTTCATTTGACACATGTCTCTCTGCCTGCTTAAGATGGCGTCTTTTCTCTTTCCTCAAACCTTGCATCCCTCGTCGTCATTCGTCGTTTCTTCTTATTTCCCCCTCTCTCGGTGTCTTTCTTACTCCATATCTCTTTCTCTGCCTGGTTAGGATGGCGGTTTTTTTTTTCCCCTTTCCTCAGCCACGTATCCCCACCGTCAGTTCTTCTTTCGCCTTCCTCCGCCCACCCCCCAATATTTCTCTCTCTCCTTCTCCCTCGTTCTTTATCTCTCTTTCACTCTCCATTTATCTCTCTCCGTCTGTGTCCATATCTGCCTGTCCCGCTGACGCTCTTCTCTGGGTCTACAGATATTTAATATCAATTTTAGCTTCTGAATTTGTCGTTCTTTTAGGTTCAATTTAGTCTTCCCACCGCCGCCGCCGCCGCTGCTGCTTTCCGATAGCTGGTCGACGCAAGTAGCAGCATCTCCACATCTTCTTTCCCCATCCCTCTCTACCTTTTACACTTTCTTACCACCACGGTTACATGTACCACCACTACCACTACTACCACTATGACTATCATCACGAGTGTCACTGGCATCAACCGAGACACAAATATCGTTACCAGAAAGACCAATACCTCCATACCATCGCAAGTACCACAGACACAGGCACCAGCATACGTGTTACCACCACCACTACTACTACCACCACCACTATCACCACCACCACCACTACTACAACCAATACAGAACTCCCACCACCACCACCACCGCTACAACCAATACAGAACTCCCCCCACCACTACTACTACTATTGTTACTGCTACTGTTGTTAATGCTGCTGCTGCTACTACTACCACTACTACATCTACTGCTACTCGTAATAATACTAATATTGCTACGACTAATTCCATCGGATTTTGCTACCATGACTATAATCAGTACCAAAACCACTACTACCACCACCCCCTAAACCACCATCACCACCACCACCACCACCACCAGCATCAGTTTCATCTCTCACCACTTTCACCACTATCACCATCACCACAACCACCACAACCACCACAACCACAACCACAACCATCACCACCACC
>NC_068997.1:21181242-21182441 GCF_001194135.2 Octopus bimaculoides
CCACCACCACCGCTACAACCAATACAGAACTCCCCCCACCACTACTACTACTATTGTTACTGCTACTGTTGTTAATGCTGCTGCTGCTACTACTACCACTACTACATCTACTGCTACTCGTAATAATACTAATATTGCTACGACTAATTCCATCGGATTTTGCTACCATGACTATAATCAGTACCAAAACCACTACTACCACCCCCCCTAAACCACCATCACCACCACCACCACCACCACCAACACACCAAACATATCGCAAAACATCTTTATCGAGAAAACAAACATTAACAACAGCAACAACAACAACAACAACCGGAGCAAAAACACTCGTAATTAATTGTTAATTCAATTTTTATTATTTTATACAAAATTGCTTCCTTGTGCTCGTGTATGTCAATGTGTGCCGCTGTATGTGTCACTGTGTGTGTGTGTGTGTGTGGAGGGGTTATGTTTGAGCATGTTTGTGGGGTTTATGTGTGTATGTTCCTGTATTTGTCTGAATGTCTGTATACACATATGTATGCAATAAGAATGTGTATGAACATATACATATACATACGTGTGTGTGTGTGTGTGTTTGTATGCGTTTGCGCTTGTGCACGTGCACGCGCGTGTACGTATGGATTATGTGTTTATGTATGTACGTGTTTTAAATGGGTTTCTTGACAAATCTGTAGGTTTATGTTTGTATGTGTATGTGTGTGCGTGTATATGTATTTCTATATCTATGTACAAATATTTGTATGTAATAATATACATATATATATATAATATATTATATATTATATATATTTACATAAACACGTGCTCATACGCGCGCGCACACAATCATAATACAATGACAAAGAACACTTTAAACTTTCCACATTTTATTCAGTTATTCCTTGTTTATTTACATTTTTGCCAAAATTTTCCTTTATTTATCTATTATTTTCTTCACACGCACACACACTTTACACGCGTGTTTATACACACACACATACACACACACACACATATATATATGTATATATGTATGTATATTCTTTGTTGTCATCTATTTACTCCTTTCAATCTCCCCCCCATTTCACACTTTCTCTTCTTTTTCTTCTTCTTCTGCAACATCACCACCACCATCATCATCATCATCATCATCGTCATCATCATCGTCATCGTCGTCATCATCATCATCATCATCATCATCGTCGTCGTCGTCG
>NC_068997.1:21182451-21185645 GCF_001194135.2 Octopus bimaculoides
CGTCATCGTCGTCATCATCATCATCATCATCATCATCGTCGTCGTCGTCGTCGTCGTCATCATCATCATCATCATCGTCATCATCATCATCGTCTTCTCTAGCCCCCCCTCCTCATCCTTCTAATTACTACTTCTTCATCTTCTACTTCTTCCTCTACTTTAACTCTCTCAACCTAAGCTGATGTTTTTATTGAAAAGCCAACTACGATATTTAAATGTTGCTAACCAAACATCAAACATCTACTTTTACAAGAGATACAGGCGGCGGCGGCGGCGGTGGGGAGAAGGAGGGGGAGGAGAAGAAGGATGATGAAGATAAGGAGAAAGGGAGAGAGGGAGGGGGGAATATCTGAGATATTTTGCAAGAATTGGTGGTGGTAGTAGTGGTGGTGATAGTCGTGTTTGGGGTGGTGATTTGACTAGGGTGTAATTTTTGTTTAATTATTTGTCATTATTTTCTAAAACTATATTTATCGACAATCTGTTCTGTTCTCAGATGTGTCTTTAAGCATTGGTGACATGGAATGAAAAGGGTACAGAATATGGTTTAGATTGCAGTTCTTTTACCATCATCATCATCATCATCATCACCAACGTCATCACCAACGTCATCACCAACGTCATCACCAACGCCATCGTTGTCATCGTTATAGTAGTCATCATTGTCGTCGAGGTCGTCTTTATCATCATCACCATCGTCGTCATAATTGTTGTCATAGTAACCACCGTCATCGTCCCCGACTATCAACTCTACCATCACCATTATCACAAACACCATCAGCATCACCATCGTTGTGGTAGTGGCCCTCGTTTTTCTCGCCCTCCCCCTCCTTCTCATCATCGTCTTCATCATCATCATCATCGTAATCATCATCATCATTATAATTACCATTACCACCACCTCTATCATCATTACCAACGTCGTATAGTCGACTTCGTCCTCCGCCTCATCATCATCATCATCATCATCATCATCACAACCACTACTACCATCCCAACACCACCATCACCATTATCATCGTTGTCGTTCTCCTTCTCCTCGATTCCCTCCTCACCACCGTCATCATCATAATCATCATCATCATTATCGACATCATCATCACTAAAGGCAGCAACAGTAGTATTGTCTTCACGATTATCTTGGTCGATGTCTTCTTTTGGCTTCCAATGGCCCAGTCTGGAATGAGTCAAACAACAAACAACCAATTTCACCGAGGTTTTTCGTTTCCGTCTGTCAGAATGAATATCTCTAACTAACGACCAAATACATTTAAATACTGTTTCTCAAACAAGCAGACTGCATCATGTGGCTTTTATTGTTCCATCATATATAAATACACTTTGTATTATGGACCTTTCTAAGTTTGCTTAGAAAAACACTTTATGTTAGTTTCATAGGCAACAAAATTGCAATATAATTCCTGTTATCGTTATTGATTAGACTCAAGTCAATGCTGACAACAGAACAAACGCATGATCAATGACACTCTAATTGTGCCCAACCTGTCCTTTTTAAGTCGATATATACTTGGGTCTTCTTCTCTACATATTTTATATAAGGAGAATTTCTCTTCCGAGATAGTTACCGCAGCGAATGTCTTTACGCGTTTGAGCGTACATAAACGTTTTAGATACAAAATGTCTATAACTTCTTAATAATTACTGCTTTGTGTAGCCTTTAATTAACTAGATCTTGCCTGTGATTTTTACTGTAATCAAGTAAATATGGCAAAAAATTATCTGAAATAGTCTGAAGACTGAAAAACTGGTGCTGCCATCAGAGCTCACCCACCATTAACATAACCACTAACAACCGCTGTGTATAATCTCCAAGAAAACCTCGCCTGGAATATGTCTTGCCGTATGCTCTGCAAAGATGGCGTAGCTCTGTTCGATAATCCTCGAAGGTTGTTGGGTCGCTATATAGTCTTGAAGCCGTATACGAAAGAAAACGGCTTAATAAAGGCTCCCGAAGCTTCGGGTTTATAAATGCAAAGATGATCAGTTCCAAATCTAACCTGCCTTCTCTTACTCCATTCATTTTTATTCAAGGCGACTTCACTCGTAGAGGTGTGCAATGAAATCTTGGAAAATTATGAAGATTACTCAGAACTGTGTTATGTGGAGCAAAATTATGTTGTAAAGTGTTGTTTCTTCAATAAAATGGACATTTTGCTCATTTTCCTGATAGTTATGAATGTATCTGTGTATGTACGATGTGTGTATAATATCCAATATTTACAACATACACTTTGCACATGCACATACATTTCACACTCACACACATATATGTAGATTTATGTATTCATATGTGTGTATACGTATATATACATACATATACATAAGTGTGTATGTATATATATATATATATATGTATGTACATATACGTGTATATATATATATTGTGTGTGTGTGTGTGTGTGTGTGTGTGTGTGTGTGTGTGTGTGTGTGTGTGTGTGTGTGTGTGTGTGTGTGTGTGTGTGTGTGTGTGTGTGTGTGTGTGCGTGTGTGTAGAGAGAGAGAAATAGAATTTATATCTTTCCATATATCAATAAATACATTTAACATATGCATATAGATATATATTGTTGATCGCTACTTATCAAGATGCTGTTGTTTTGTTTAATCACGCGTTAATCTTGATGCAGCAGAAACGTGATTAACGATATTCCAACCGTGACTAACTAATTTTATGTTTCTTTAGTTTTTTCTTTGTATGGAATGATTCTTATATTTAACTGCTATTTCTAGCAAATAAAGCGAAAAATTACCCTCGTCATCGTAGTGTTATGTTAGCGCTATATTTGTTTAGACCTGACTGACCAAAATTTGAACACACTGACTAATCAAAAGTATTCTATGCTCATTTCGTCGTTTTCTATGCTTCCTACCTCCCAATTTTTTCAAACGCTGATTTGTGAAGGATGCTGCTGCTGCTTCTAGCAGATCGAATAGCCAGCTAAGGGCTCCCTCCCTTTATTTGTTTAGTTACATAGCTAGGTGACAGGTATACTAATAGAGAAAAAAGGAAAACTAAAGTAATTGATATTTACAGAGATATTATTTGCACATCAAAAAAAAAGAAGAAAACATGTCATCCATCACTCGAATTAGGATGGCGATAAAGGAGCAGTTTTACTTCCGTGGATGAATTCCTTAAGCTAATGCAAGAATATATTCGAATGTTCCTAGGT
>NC_068997.1:21186549-21186959 GCF_001194135.2 Octopus bimaculoides
TGTGTGTGTGTGTGTGTGTGTGTGTGTGTGTGTGTGTGTGTGTGTGTGTGTACCAAGTCCTTATTAAAGACTTTATAAAGGTTTATCATCTACGAGATCATGTAGAAACAGCCTTAAAGGCGGTGAACTGGCAGTGTCGGTAAAGGTTTGAGCAAAATGCTTCATAGTCAGTGTTTCTACTGTCTTGCTCCCTGAGTTCAAATCTCTACGAGATCATCTTTGCTTTCCTTCGTATTTGGAGGAATACGAAACCATGCCGATGGATTATCTGGAACAGATGGTGGTGATATATTGTGGAATAATTAAAATAAGGTGAAAGCAAGCACGTTTAAGGATGATATATATTTAAGTAGATATATATATATAGAGAGATAGATAGATACACGCACACGCACACGCATATATATATA
>NC_068997.1:21187780-21190280 GCF_001194135.2 Octopus bimaculoides
ATATATATATATATATATATATATATATATATACATATATACTGAGAGAGAGAGAGAGAGAGAGATATGAAGGGAAGAAAAGATTTATATAGGGATATATTAAATTCATAAATGTATTTTATAATATATATATCATCTACACATAACGTAAATGCGTATATATTATATAGAAATAATGTATATATATATGTATATATATACACACACACCAACACATGCACAAATATATATATATATATATATATATACATACCAGCATAATGAAGATAAGGGCATTAATCTAGATAGATATCTATAAATATTCAAACGTTCAGCATTCAGCTTATTGTTCTAAGCGACTGAATGTAGAATAAATTCATGTTCATATAGTCGATCATCTGGACCCAAGTATTACTGGTATTATTTCATCGAACTGATTTTGTTTTTGTTTAGCTTTTTTCTTATTTTTCTTATGTTTTTGTTCAAGCCATTCTCCTGGTTAAACCCAATTGATTAGATTTATTCATTGAATTCTTCCAGCCACCAGTATCTCATTTTTAAAGGTTTTATAGGAATACGTTATTCTGCGTAAATTTTCCTTTCTTTGAATTAGTTATGTAACCATCCTGTATTTTATTCAGACGTTTGGGTATCTACGGTTGCATTATCTAACGTGTGTCATTTTCAAATACCGTCCAGTGAGATTTGGGAGATATTTGGCTGTTATTTCTGACAACTCATGTGACCACATAGAGACTTCACTTAGTTTGCTAGGAGTACGTCCATGGAGTAGAAGTTACTAGTATTGATGTATAGAGTCAAAGGTGACGTGTAACGGAGGGAGGTGGTGGTGGTGGTGGTGGTGATGGATGTCTTGAAATCACTGATCTCGATAAAAGGGATTCGAACTCGAAATCGAGAAGACACATTGTTACTAGCAAAGGAGACGTCTGTGGAACATCGTATACGATCGATAACTGCCCGAAGTTATCTCATGTTCAAACAATAGATTTTTTTAAAAACGAAACTAGATTGGTGAGTTTCCACTCTGACGACGATGACATCGACAATGACGATGATGATGATAACGACGATGACGATGATGATGATGATGACGACGACGACGACAGGCAAACGATGATGGTGTTGAGGATGACTATGATGAACGATATTCATGACGGTGATGATTTTGACGAAGGAGAATGATGATGATGTTGAGAACGACGTTGATAGTCATGTTCCTATGATGATGATGATGATGATGATGATGATGATGATAAGGATGATGACGACGACGATGCTGATGACGAGGACGACGATGATGTGGTTGATGAGGTATTATGATGATCGATAATAATAATAATAATAATAATAATAATAATAATGACGGCGACAATGGTGAGGATGGAAGGGACGATCACCCGCATCATCATCACAATGGGGAATGCTGAGTGACAAGGATAACCATGACGAATTGCAATGATGGCGACGCAGACAATGATCAGGATAATATTTTTTTTCTACAATGGGCACAACTGCCTGAAATTTGAGGGGAAGCGGTTAGCCGATTACATTGTCTCCATCGCTAGGCTGATATTTTATTTTATCAACGCCGAAAGGATGAAAGGCTAAGATGACCTTGGTCACATTTGAACTCAGAACAAAAAGTCAGAAGAAATTCTGTTAAACATTTTGTTCGACTCACTAACGATTCTATCAGCTCGTTGCCTTAACAGTAATATTCTTTTGTGCTATAGGCTCAAGGCCCTCAATCTTGGAAGAGAGAGAGAGAGAGAGAGAGAGAGAGAGAGAGAGAGAGAGAGAGAGAGAGAGAGAGAGAGAGAGAGAGAGTAGAGTGCATCGACCCCAGTGCTTGGCTGGTACTTACTTTATCGATGCCGAAAGGATGAAAGGCAAAGTCAACCTCGAAGGAATTTGAACCGTAAAGACGGACAAAATGCTACGAAACATTTTGTCCTATGTGCTAACGATTCTGCTAGTTCACCGCCTTAATGATAATAATTATAATCTTTTCTACAATAGGCACAAGACCTGAAATTTTATTTGGTGGGGATAGATGATAACATCAAGCCTTGTATTCGACTGGTACTTATTTTATCGACCCTGAAAGGATGAAAGGTTGAGTCGACCTCGTCAGAATTTGAACTTAGAACGTGCAGACGGACGAAATCCTGCTGAGCATTTAGCCCGGCGATCTAACAACTTTGCCAGCTCACCGCCTTAATGATGAGGATAATAATAATAATAATAATAATAATAATAATAATAATAATAATAATAATAATAATAATAATAATAATAATAGTAGTAATAAAAATAATAATAATAATAATAATAATAATGTTGGACTTTTCGTCCACGATGTTAGTCGGAGATCGTCTTCCTGATGATCTTGTGGCTACGATGATCTTGTTGTTGTTCTAGATTAGTAACCAGGTGAGCTCTGTTGAGGCAGATCTACGATGAAAGACCTTCCAGCTGTGACCACCACCTCTAGCCC
>NC_068997.1:21192035-21194344 GCF_001194135.2 Octopus bimaculoides
ATATATACGTATACATATCTATGTATGTGCGTATGTACAGGGAGAGAGATGGTGGAGAGAGAGTACTATTTAATTAAATGTGAAGCCGTATTTTCCCCTTAAACCAACAGCTTGTAAATGAGATTCCGTTTTATTGATTTACATATTTATTTTTTTCCCTCTTTTTATTACGGGTCCCCTTTATCCCTTTATTTCTGTCAGTTTTCATAATTAACCGTTGTATACTTAGCGATGAGTTTACCTCACACACTTCTTTCTGGCTATCCATTTAACCACAGATACGTCAACATTTGTTCTTCCAATACATTAACAAAATATTCTTCCTTTAGTAACAGACGCTACACTGGATCAAGCTGAGGTATTTCAATCCCTAAACACACAAGCAAACAAGCACGCACACATATATGCATATGCAGACACACAAAGAAATACTTAGACGCATACATGTGTACACACACAGACGCTAGCAGACATACATCAATGGATGCTTGCATATGCAAACTATGGCAGTTCCATACACAATAATGACACCAGAACACACGCATACACGCACGAGCACAAACACTCATATGTACATACACACACTAGCTCATATACCCCAATGGCTCCTTTTATAGGCAAAGAATAGTAGTTGTATACGCAGTCATACCACCACGTAACCATACAAACTCAGTCGTACATTCACTGAGACACATACAAACACACACACATAGACATACACACACAGAGTCAACTAACCAGTGAGGGAGTCACAATGGGCTCACTCAGCTTGCTAGAAACAGAAGCCATGCACATATTTATCACTTCACACCCTATCCTCATTTATAAAAGCGAAGAACACATAGCACAATAAAGTCTGTACGCAAGGCAAATGAAAAAATAAATCTTTTCTACTCTAGGCACAAGGCCCGAAATTTTGGGGGAGGGGGCCAGTCGATTAGATCGACCTCAGTATGCAACTGGTACTTAATTTGTCAACCCCCGAGAGGATGAAAGGCAAAGTTGACCTTGGCGGAATTTGAACTCAGAACGTAAAGACAGACGAAATACCACTAAGCATTTCGCCCGCCGCGCTAACGTTTCTGCCGCCTCGCCATCTTACATATACACATACATTATACTATATATATATATGTGTGTGTGTGTGTGTGTGTGTGTGTGTGTGTGTAGATAGATAGATAGATAGATAGATAGATAGATAGATAGATAGATATCATACACACACATGGTGATCGCTCCATTCTCACAGTTCGATGCCGTCGCCTTGTGCTTCCTCGCTGTCAGTAGCATCTCTGACATTCCGCCCATGACCTTTCAGAGGACCATTTGGTCAGATTGTATAACTGCATGACTTGAAGCATGAGTGATATAGACCAGAGCTGCAACTTACGGCACACTTCCGACTGGCTAGGTCCTCCCATGTCGCCACTCATCCACCACCATAGGATGTTCAGGAGATGGAATGATAAATGAGATCACACCAAAAAGAACACCTGTATATCATTGGATTATAGTGATAACCGCTTGCTTCCTAATTACATGGTTCCAGGTTCAGTCTCACTGCGTAGCACCTTGGGCAAGTGTCTTCTACTATTGCCTCGAGCAATCGTTGTATGTATGCATTTAGGTGTATAAATGTGTGTGTATGCATTTGTGATATAATACGTGTGTGTGTATGTGTGTGTGTGTATGGTTGTTCCCTCACCACCACTTGACAACCGGTGCATGTTTGTTTACGTTCCCATACATTCGACTCTCTGGATCACTGTGATTTGTGCCTAATGACGAGCCAAAAAAAGACGACTAGTAACGAAATGCTTTTATATCAGTGTTTTTTCTCTCCTAAAAGGACGCTTTGACAATTGCTTGGGTTCCCTGAATCCCGGTGGTTTTACTGCGCCCCCTGACACCTACCAAGGATATTTCTGCGTCCCCGTGTTCACATGAGTTGTCATCACATATGTTAGTCAACCCATAGCTGATACCCTGACGGGTGCTACAACTCCAGGTTAGAGTGGTCTTGAGAACAAGAGTAGCTAGGAGGTTCCACATTCGCTGAAAGCCTGGAAATTCCGGAACAGAGCCTCAGTACCAGTTGTCGTTTCAAGTCATACGCAGGACACACACACACGCACACACATATATATATATATATAAACGTGACGTAAAACTATTCTATACATATTGAAGAGCTAATTATGATTAATAATAAAGATAATAATAATAATAATAATAGAAGAAGAAGAAGAAGAAGAAGAAGAAGAAGAAGAAGAAGAAGAAGAAGAAGAAGAAGAAGAAGAAGAAGAAGA
>NC_068997.1:21195139-21204030 GCF_001194135.2 Octopus bimaculoides
TATATATATATATATATATATATATATATATATAGAGAGAGAGAGAGAGAGAGAGAGAGAGACATATACACACAGAGAGAGACATATACACACAGAGAGAGACATATACACACAGAGACAGACAGACGAAGGAGTGACAGAGAGAGGAAGAAAGAGGCAGAAATATAGTGCGAGAAAGAAAAGAAACATATTTGTAGAAAGAAAGAAAGAAAGAAAGAAAGAAAGAAAGAAAGAAAGAAAGAAAGAAAAGAAAAGAAGAAAGAAAGAAAAAACGTAAAGAAAAGAAAAGAAAGCAGGAATAGAAAATAATAGAAAGAGTTATGAGAATTATGATATCGATGGAAAATGGTAGTGTTTAAAGTGACACAAGAAAATACAAAAAAAAAAAAATACACAGAATAAATATAAAAAACAAAAAAATAGCAACGACAAAAAAAAATAATCATTATCCATTGCATACAGATAGAAAGTCACATACACTCATACGATAATAGATATTTATACACATTAAAAGGCGATTCAATACAAACACATATTGCACACAAGCAGTTCCTCACACAAATGATTAGACATACAAAAGACCATTCATAGTTATATATTAAACATATATTCACACAATCGTTTTCTCACATAAAAAGTATATACGCATTATTCACACTCGTATACTACCGGCTATTCACACAAGTGGCGTTTCACACGTATTTTTTACACATACACGTAATTATATATGCATACGTACATACAGACAAACGCGCGAATACATACATACGTATAGATACATACACGTATGCATACAAAGCGATTACTTATACAAACATTTAATACAAAGAGTCACTCCAGTTTGAAAGAAATATATTTCTTATCAACAGAGCAATCGTTGTACGTATGTGTGTGTACATATATGTACGTATATGAATCTATGTACGCTGGCGTGTGTATATATGTGTGTATGCGTGCGTGGTATAATTTATATATAATGCATATATAATTTATATGCAATATATTCACACACACAAGCACGCACACACACACACACACACACACACACACACATACACACACACACACATACACTCGTATATGAATTGTTTTTTGTTCGACAGAAAGTTACAAGTGACTCAAGTGCCCAGAGTATCGTGGAGTCGGTTTTGATAAACGCTATGCGCCAAACACTCGACCATCCAATACGCTTTGTAACTTTGTGCCAATTAAAATTAATAAAAATGCAAACATAACGCAGGCGTGGCTGTGTGATAAGAAGCTTGCTTCCTAATTACATGGTTCCAAGTTCAGTCCCACTACGTGGCACCTTGGGCAAGTGTCTTCTACTATAACTCCGTATATTGGTGTGTAAATGTGTATGTATGCGGGTGTGTGTGCCTCTTTAGTTTGTGTTTGCCCCACCACCACCACCACCACTTGACATCCGATGCTTGTTTGTTAGCATTCCTATAGCTTAGCGATTCGACATAAGAGAACGATAGAATATGTATCATCAGCCTTTACAAAAAGAAGTAGCCCTGTCTGTCTCCCTTCAGTTGCCACATCTTTAATGTTTCTTTTGGGTCAAGGGTACTGAGATTGAGAATGTGTCTATGTCTGCTCGCAACTACATAAGCACCCAAAAATGATTATTAATACATAATTACGATTAGTAAATGTCATCAAGCCGTACTCGCTCGCGAGTGACGGCTGATTGTATTTCTACTTTTATACATACTCATACAGGTGAAGTGAGCATAATTAGATACTGCTCCCTTTTTAACAAAGTACGAACGCCCTAATGTAGGGATGAATTGGAAACAGGGTTGTGTGATGTTCGTGCATTAACCAGAAGCATTAGTATGTATGTGTGTGTGTAGGCGGGCTCGCTTATGTGGCGGTCTGAAATTTGCAGCTCTGTAATTTCAATATTCTCGGACAATTGCAAACACGAAGCAGTCGGGGTACTTTTTCCATCCAAGAGCATAATAAACATACATACTTTAAAACACAGCTGACATAATATATATTATGTTATCTTTCATAACAATTTCCGTTTAATCGCCGTCTGTCAAATTCCTGGAGACGAATACCATTTTGTCTTGTTAGAACTAAAATTGATGGCCATGAAAGAGACTCCAATTTTGTCATAACTCGTTTATATAACTAAAATTGATGGGTATGTAGGGATCTCCCCGTCTTCACCGTAATCTTGTAGTAACCCGTTTGTATTAAACTGAAAGACAACGTTTATCATACTGTAAATGTTAGTGACCTTCAATTCTGAAAAGTTTAAGGGACGAGAAAAAGCGGGTCAAATGCTATTACATTATAAATAAAAGACTGTAAAATGTCGTGTAAATATCCACGTGTCTATTGAAGCGGCGCAAATTGAGATAACGTTTAGACCATTAAGCGAGTTTGCTCCTTTAAAGGCTTTAACCGTTACGTTAAGATGGTACTGGGGAAACAAACACGGAGCCAAGTTTGACTAACCTCTTCTTACATTTTTATTTACCACTGTGTTGGGTCTTTGAGAAGATTCCAGTGATTTCGCGTGTGTGTGTGTGTGGAAGGAAGGAACGAAGGAATGAACGAACGAACGAACGAACGAACGAACGAACGAACGAACGAAGGTTGCCTATATTTCAAATAGAATTTTGAATTCAATTAAAACATCGGTTTGTCTCAAATGACTGGTACCTGAGTGAAGGTGATTGACCAAACTCAAAAATAAACAGTCTGAAAAATTACAGATATTGATCTCTTCCGCGGGTGTATTAGTTCCCTATTTGCGAAGATGAAGGATAATATCGATTTGCTTGACTTTAGTATATTACTTCTATTTGCGTAACTAATATGGAGGAAACGCAAGGCACTCACTGTCCGTTTGTCTGTCCGTCTCTTTCTCTCTTTTTTTCTCTCTCTCTCGCTTTCTTTCACTCCCCTCTCTCTCTTTTTCTGACCCTGTAAAATTAAAATGCATTAATAGGAATATTGTAATGTAATTTATATTCAGCGTTACGGTTCTTGGTCAACTCAAGATTTTATAAATATCAAGGATCTTTTTGCCAAGCAGGCATGGCTGTGAGGTTAAGAAGCTCGCTTTGTAACCACGTGGTTTTGGGTTCAATCCCACTGCTCGGTACCTTACGTAAGTGTCTTCTACTTCAGTCTCGGGCTGAACAATGCTTTTCAAGTAAATTCGATAGACGGAATCTGCGTAGAAGCCCGTGTACGTATATCTATCTATCTGTTTACCCTCCCCCCACTGTCTATGTGCCTGTTTATCTATCTATTTATCTATCTATATTATGTATCTTTGTGTTTGCCTCTCACAACTGCTAGACAGCCAGTGTTAGTTCTTCGGCAAAAAAGAACGATAGAATAAATACCACGCTTAAAGAAAATAAAGTACTGAGGTCGGTAAGCACTGCTCCCACAAGGCCGTAATCTAATGACTAATACAAGACAACAGATAAAAATATGTATCATTTTTCTGTGATATTCTTAAGTTATTTATATTCTAAATACATATTTGTTTTATTAAGATATCCTAAATATATTTTGCGATATTGTAATAAAGGTTATTTATTTGCAACTCCTTTAGGCTCTGTCATCTGCGAGCATAATCATGCAGCATCAAGTCCGTTTAAATCTAGTCATCAATGAGCGAGTGAGCCAGCCACATCATCTCATTCGGCTTGCTGAAAATAGTAGCTAAATCTCCGAAACATCAAAGCTTGCCATCTTAAGAAAATAGAGAAACAGAAGCTACTTTGAAATTATTATTATGCACTTTTAGATGTGCTATGTTTGACATATAAGACGGAGTAGCCACGACTGCAACGCATTTGGTTACTATAGATCTGATGCTAGGCAAAAACAATACTAACAACATCAATAACAACTGATTTGGGTGGAATGGAAAGAGTTTGAAAATATGAACTCGATTTCAATAAAGATTCTTGTTCAGGCGTAGGAGTGGCTGTGTGGTAAGTAGCTTGCTTACCAACCACATGGTTCCGGGTTCAGTCCCACTGCGTGGCACCTTGGGCAAGTGTCTTCTACTATAGCCTCGGGCCGACCAAAGCCTTGTGAGTGGATTTGGTAGACGGAAACTGAAAGAAGCCCGTCGTATATATGTATATATATATGTGTGTGTATGTGCGTGTTTGTGTGTCTGTGTTTCTCCCCCCAACATCGCTTGACAACCGATGGTGGTGTGTTTACGTCCCCGTAACTTAGCGGTTCGGCAAAAGATACCGATAGAATAAGTACTAGGCTTCTTCCAAAGAATAAGTCCTGGGGTCGATTTGCTCGACTAAAGGCGGTGCTCCAGCATGGCCGCAGTCAAATGACTGAAACAAGTAAAAGAGTAAAAGAGTAAAAGAGGCTTTATTAAAATGCAAAATAATACCACCAAGTCTTGAGGGCATGAGATCGGGTATTCTCTGGAGCTTCATGATGTCTGTATTTTCAGGTAGGAGGGAAAAGGGGCAGACTACGCGTAATAATGATCAACTATTAACTGAGCTCATTCTTCATAGAAGAAAAGATGTTGAACTCTCATATTGTTCCATCTATCTGTGGTCACCAAGATTATATTAGGAATGTATGAATATTGATTCGGTCTATTAAATTATAACTCAGCTAAAAAGAAATTATTGTATTAAAAAAAATGACTAATTGATTAATAGAATAATTAATGTAATGAACGACTTTAATTAATTTCATATAATAATAAAAAAAATTCATGTCATACAATATTTGTTTACAAAAGGCAAATACGTTTTGACTTTAGAATGATGTCACTTACTGAGAAAAAAAAATGGCACTTCAAACTGTTATTCACTTAATTTTTCCTGAAGTATTATTAGGAAAAGAAAAGCTACAACTTGAAATAAGCTTTATATAACTTAGCAGAAAATAATTCATAATTATATATCACTGAGGTTACGTGCTAAACTGTTAACATCATTTTAAAAGTACGTGCGTGAGCATATTGATTATAATCTATTATACATATTACGGAGTAAAATAGCAATTTATGTACCACACTTAATGTATATACACACCGTTTATATGCAAGTTACTGTAGCTTTCGCCCGAGATAAAATCTTTTATGAATGTGCTGTATTTATCACAATATATATCAGAGACGAAAAGTAGTCCAGGCAGCCACACAAGAATATAAAGTAATATATCCTAGAATATTGTAGTTGGAAGATTAAATATAAATAAAAATAAGAACAAAGATATGGAATTATTACTTGAAAATATTTAATGATCCTGATATTTCGAGTAAAATACCCTTTTACAAGGGCGTGGAAAGCAAGAGTGAGAGAAAAAGTATTTATGTAGTTGTTGTATCGTGCTTATATTTTATTTTTGTTTCGTTAAAATCAGAAAAGCTATCTAGGACACTTGTACGTTGGTTGTTAGGCAATATCTCAGTAGATATATGTCCAATACGACAATGCATTATTAATAAACTCGCGTAACGAAGTGCATTATTGCTGACAAAGTTTAATTGGCCATACAAATATAACAATAACCCCTTCTACTATAGGCACAAAGCCTAAAATTTTGCAGGTGGGTGCTAGTCGATTACATCGGCCCCCAATGCTCAGACAGTACTTATTGTATCCCCAAATGGACGAAAGCACAAGCGATCTCGGCGAAATTTGAACTACATGAAGACGGATGAAATGCCGCTAAGCATTTCGTCTGATATACTATCGATTCTGCCAGCTCGTAGCGGTACATGTAGTAGTATAATAATAATAAATGCGCCCTTTCAAAGCCTAGCCAGGCTCATGGGCCCGGTTTCCCGGTTTCTGTGGCGTATGTGTTCCCCAGCTGGACGGGACGCTAGTCCATCGCAGCGCTACTCATTTTTGCCAGTTGAGTGGACTGGAGCAACGTGAAATGAAGTGTTTTGCTCAAGAACACAATGCGTCGCCCGGTCTAGGAATCGAAACCACAATCTTACGATCATGATGCCGACACCCTAACCACTAAGCCACGCGCCTCCACACATGTAGTATATATATAAGTGCAATCATATATAATTGTAATTCAATCGATTTACAGTGTAATACTGATACTTTATTAGCCGCCTTTTACAAATCCCAAGCCGTAGACAAAGGTAAGGAAACGATATGAAGTTATTAGTTTCACGCCGTAAGGAAGAAATATAAGAATGAGCTCGATGTTTTGTACTGTAGTATGTTCTTCCTTGTAGCGTAGCACTAATAACTACATACTGTGTATTCTTCTTGGGTATTCTTTAAACGCATTTTTCTTCCAAGTCAACTGGGTTGTTCAGAAAGCATCTACACAGTGTTTCGCTTTTCTAGAAATGGCGAACAATTTCTTTTCAAACCACGCTTAATCATCTTAAAAATTGGCAGCCATATTGAACAATACAGACCTGAGTTATATTGCATGAAAATAAGAGGGAATATTCGTAGCTGAAACGCTTTGATCATAGGACTATATTTAATATGATTTGACCTGGTGATAAGCAATAACAAAAACAATGGCAAAAGACAACAGCAAAAATTACAATAGCCAAACAAAAAACAAAAAAAAAGCAAACAAAAAAAAAACGTATACCTTATCCCGAGGAATCAGTGATCCAAGATTGAATTTAAAGTAGAGTACACGACTAATGTCTGCAATCTTGAAACTTGTTTCAGTATTGGATTATTTCTCCATCTCTGTGTTGGCTTCCATAATAAAATAATGATGATGATGATGATGATGATGATAATAATAATAATAATAATAATAATAATAATAATAATAATAATAATAATAATAATAATAATAATAATAATATATAAATAAATGAATAAATAAATGTCCATAGTTACAAAGGGTGAGAAGTGATTCTTCGATTTGACACTTCATGTCAGTTGGAATATCGCCAAACTACTATTGATAATGTTGTTGTTATTATTGTTGGTGCTGTAGTTGTTGTTCGGCTTTATTATGTTACTATTGTTATTAGTGGTAGAGCAGCCGATTATTAATTTATTTATCTATTTATTTATTATTTTGCTGGTCTACAAAAAGAAAAAAAAAAGAAAGAAAGAAAGCTTCTTATCGCTTAATCGTCTCTATCACTGATCAGTAGTGAGTGAATGAGGGGGGAGGCAGAGGAGAGACGAAGAGACGGAGAGAGAGGAAAGGAGTGACCTAGTAATCGCGTGAAACAATAGCAGTCTGGAAATGTCATCGAAGCAACAACAAACAACAAAATAACTCAACTCCTTTGATACCAAAACAGTTTACAGGACAAACAAATCGATCGATCATACTGTCTGCCATACAGGCGGCGAATTGGCCGAGTTGTTAGAGGCGTCCAATAGAATCATTTGCAGTATTCGTTCTGGAGTCCCGAGTTCAAATACGTCCGATGTTAGTTTTCGCTTTCATCTAATTTTTGGATTGATAAATAAAGTACCAGTTTTGTACTGAGAAAAGAGTGTGGCGTAGGCATTGGGATGTTGTACTCATCATCACAAGATCGTGGTTTCGATTCGCTAACCAAGCGATGCGTTGTTTTCTTGATCCAAACACTTCATTTAGCATTGTTCAAATCCACTCAGCTTCAAATGTGTAACCCTGCAACGGACCGGAGACTCATTCAAGAAGAGTGTTGAGATCTTGGTTACTTATATGCCATGGAAACCGGGTAACCAGCCCTTGTGCTTGAGACAGTTCTTACTTATATCGAGGTCGATTCTTCTCTTTCATTCTATCTCCCTCTTTCGTTCCCTCTCTCTTTATTTGAGCTGGCAGAACCGTTAGCACGCCGGGCGAAATGCTTAGCGGTATTTCACCCGCCGCTACGTTCCGAGTTCAAATTCCGCTGAGGTCAACTTTGCTTTCATCCTTTCGGGATCGATAAATTAAGTGCCAGTTATGTACTGGGGTTGAGCTAATCGATTATCCCCCAAAGCTTCAGGCCTTGTGCCTATAGTAGAAAGGATAATCTACCAAGAACTACAATATACAATATAATCGTTCTTTAAAAAAAAAAAAAAAAAGCATGAGAGGATATGATGTGAAACAGATTTGGTTGCTGTTTCCTGCTGGTTTTAGCTATCACGTAAAGTCTGTCTTATATAGAGGAAGTCTCTGTAACGGGAATAAATCGTTGAATTTAGCTTGGCAGACCGGCGCCTCATGGACTCCGTTATCATATTATGTATCCATTTGTTTCTGTGTATCAAAGTGTAAATGTAGCTATCTATGTTTATATATGTGTGTATGTGTGTGAATGTGTGTGTGTATCTATATGTATGCGTAAAGTTAAGTGTAACATTATATGTGTGTGTGCGTGTGTACTTGTGTGTGTAAGTGTGTTTGTGTTTCTGTGCCAAATTAATCAAAGAATGTTTACATGCGTTGATTAATGAACCTTATTCCAGAATATGTCACCTTGTTATTTAAAAACAAACACACACATATGCACACACACACATATGCACACACACACATGCACACATACTCACATACACACTACATTCTCACACACTGACACACTCATACACACACACACGCATATACACCAAAGGAAATTAATTCTTAACCGTTACTTATTTGTCGATCATTTTCCTGTCTTTGAAAACTCTTTGAAATCGAATTAAGTAAAAAGAAAACGAAAATAATAATACAAAAAAATACGAATAAATAAACAAACAAACAAATAACATAACGCGAAATGAATAAAAAAAAAAAAAAATATATTTTTCAGAATCATTATAAAGATCCAAATTGTTAGATGGTGTTTCCTTGAAACTAATTAATTGTATTTTTATTTAATTTATTTATATATATTTTTTTTATTTTTAACAAGAAAAATAACTCCACCTGTCACAAACTATAAACATATA
>NC_068997.1:21204931-21206457 GCF_001194135.2 Octopus bimaculoides
AAACGCATTCTTAAATAATGTAGTTGAACATTTACATATGAAGTTGCTCGCGTATACGTATACTACTGTATTCCATACATGGACAAATAAATACGATCAAACGTATAGGCATGCCTGAGAGTTTAAGACGTTTGCAAGTTAGCCGCGTAGATCCAGGTTCGCTCTTACCTTGCGTAACTTTGGGCAATTGTATTATTATTTTTTTTTTTATACATCTAACATCGAGTTGATCAATATCTATGTTGCCAGTATAAGTCTCACCAACGGTGATTTTATCTTCCATTTTTCCAGAGATAAATAAAGTCCAAATAGATAACAAGTGGGTTCCTTTCACTCAAATCCTTACCTAATTTTCTGATTTAAAAAACAAAAAAAAAGCACTACGCAATGACCTTTAGTATTGCGATGATGACAACACTGGAAACATTCCGGTATCAATAAACCTCCTCTCAGAGAAGCATATCCTAACCATTACCACTGTTCTTAGTCAGCTAGGGAAGGATTCACTAAGGTAAGGTTACTAGATTTAATATAGTGTCATTTCTACTTGTAACTGTGATACCCCGTGTTCCTTACATTCAAAAACACACTTATGATTCCAAACTGACATTCCCTATTCAGCTGCTGTTTCTGCAGCTGCTGTTTCTGCAGCTGCTGTTTCTGCTGCTGCTGTTTCTGCTGCTGCTGTTTCTGCTGCTGCTGCTGCTGCAGCTGGTGCTGTTGTTGTTATTGTTGTTAATGTTTAGCCCATGTCTTCCCTCATCGAATAGACTTATGGTCTAAGGTGCTCCGACCTTGTTTATCTCGCCTTTATGTTTAACCTGGGTTAACTACACAGTGTCCAACATGAGTGGAATCTTCTTTTCATACTGTAGTCGTTGACTTTATGTCGATTTTTGTTATTATTTACTAGTACGTCGAACGAACATATATATAAGCTCCTTGACTGGCGTGTAATGGTTACTATGACTCTACGGTCAATACAACTGCGGTGGTAGAAAGAAACTTTTTCTTACACTGTAACACAGCTGTTAGTAACCTGTTTTATACTTGTTTTATGTGGTTAATTACTTATATAAGTAACAGCAGATGACATCTGTCATTTGATGAAAAAGCGAGACAGAGGGTTGTAGAAGACAATGTGCAGAGATATAAAGTTATGTGACAAGACAATGAATGTCACAACTTCCCATTATTCCTTCGGTTTTAATATTGAGGCGTTATGTCTACAAATCATAAAAAACACACGTGCCAGCTGAAAATTATGATTCATATATATATGTGTGTGTGCGCATGCGTGCGATTGTGTGTAAATATATATATATATATATATATATATATATATATATAGAGAGAGAGAGAGAGAGAGAGAGAGAGAGAGAGACGGAAAGAAGTATAACAGATAAGGAACTTAAAATCATTTTGAGCACGTAAAACGGCGAGAATCAAATCAATGATGTATATATATATTTATTCATGGTGTGTATATTCTCTCTCTGTCTCTCTCTCTCTCTCTCTCTCTCTCT
>NC_068997.1:21206553-21211211 GCF_001194135.2 Octopus bimaculoides
ATATATATATATATATATATATAGTCTTAGTATACGCACTTGAAAGTACATCAACTTTATATATATATTATGGACAGTATCTATACAAACGTGGAACGGCACTAGCTGTAATATTTCGGCACAGAAGGTGTTAAAAATCTATAAAGCTCGTTCAGAATATCGTCGGTTGATCGTCAGACCTGATCGTAACACTGAGTCTGACAAACCACCGACGACATTTTGAGCGAATCTTGTGTTATTCTTTGTTTTGTATTTTTAATACTCAAGTCTCTTTGCAAACTTTTTCTGAGACAAAATATCACGGATAACGCTTTTCCACTGTCATAAGTGTTCTATACGTTGTTATAATTTTTTTGGGGGTTTTTTTTTCTGTTAAGCAAGAATACCTTCACAAATATCGATTTATGAAGTAGTAGTACCTTCTCATCTGTTTATTTATTAAGTAGCAATATCTTCAGCACTGTCTTATTCATAACTGTTTCTTTTTATTTTATAACTGTTTCTTTATAAAGCAGTAATGATTTCACAACTACATGTTTATAAAGTAGTAATAATTTCCACAATTGTTTGTTAATATCCTTATAATTGTTTCTTTGTAAGGTTGTAATACCGCCATAACCGTTTCTTTATAAAGTAGGAATACGTGCACAACTTCTTGAAAGGGATAATACTTTCAAAACTGTTAATTTCTAAAGTAGTTTATACATTCACAACTATTTCTCTTTAAATTAGTAACATTTTAACTCTAATAATAGAGTTACACTTTTTTCTGCAAAATAGGGGTAGCTTATCCTGTTCAGGCTATATTATTAGCATTATCCTGCGTTTGAGAATTTAAAATCACTTTTTTAACATTCTAAGACATCTCAGTGCTTCTAAAGCAAACTTCATTTGTTTGTTTACGTTCATTGTAATTTGGATTTTAACTCTGTTTTATAAAATAGCAATACTTTTAATACAGCTGTTTCGTAATAAACTAGTAATATCTTAATCGTCCTTTCCTCATAAAGCACTGATAAATAGCATTTACCCTTCTAAATTAATGTATTAATGCCTTCACGTCTGTGACCTTGTATTATGATAGACAATACGTCCACAAACACCTTTTTTTTTTTCATAATCTTGAAACTCTTAAGCTTTCACTACAGTACGACTGAATAAATAATACGATTTCTAATATAAACACATGTAGAAATGTCTTCCAAATAGAATGTTAGCTGTTTAGTCAATGAGAAATAACTATTTTCTAGATTTAGAAAAACCTCGAAAGATTCAGCGAAAAGCAAATATACAAGTCTGTTAAATAAGTAAAGAGGAATAAATATACGACTCATTGTTTGCATGTATGTCATATTTCCTGGTGTCATCTATGGTGGAAGAAGTATACTTCTAAAGTTACTCGCCATATTCGTGAATTTATAAAGCACACTTGCAGTGTAAAGCGTTAAACATCGTTTCTCCTTACGAACCCTATATACAGCTGAATCGAATGAAAATAACTCATACTTATAAATCACTGAGGTCACGTGCTAAAGAGCTAATAACACTGTAATATGCGTCCATGGGAAATCTATAATGATTAAAAACTGTTTATATATATGTGTGTGTGTGTGTGTGTGTGTGTGTGTGTGTGTGTGTGTGTGTGTGTGTGTGTGTGTGTGTGTGTGTGTGTGTGTGTATGTATGTATGAAGCCCTGTAAAACAGCCACCCATGTTCCACACAATAAAAAGGAATATTTTCCTACGTCTACGAAAGTGTTGTATAAAGAAGATCGAGATTACACAGAGTTCAACACGCGTTCGAATTTTTCTCCTAGGATTTGAACTCAGAACTGAACGAGACAAACCATTGATGAATTTATACACCACACATACAGTTTAAAGCGTTAAACTTCATTTTCCCCTCATCAACTGTATTTACGGTCAGATCGATTGTACTAGGTGATAGTTAAGATCGATTGTACTAGGTGATAGTTAAGCATTTGGAAAAAGCATTAAAACGACAATAGTCACTTGATACGAACCGCCGACCCTTCGACCACACTAAGCTAAAACCCGCATAAATAAGTCAGCTGCCACACCCCGACTTTTGCTAATGTACACATCATCAATCGATTATCCCACAATCTTATATGTCCATCAAACTAGTATTATTCACCACACGAATTGTTTCGCGTATGTAATCATGTTAAAATTTCCGCCAAATGTAAACGTTTTGATAAACAGCAATCAAATAGGTGTTCTTTTGAAATAACAACTTCCTTACAAGCTAAAGAAATATATAAAACACGATACTTCTTGTATTTTTCTATGTTTGTTGGTTTTGGTAATTAAATTTGGCGACTTTGTAGTTCAGAAGTAGAATAAATAATGTTGATTTTTTTTTCTTTAACTAAATGGAAACACCTTGTATATTTAGGGAAATAAAATTGGATGTAACGAAGTGCATGCCTTTCTCGTGAGCATTATTAAAACATTTAATTGAGAAAAAATTGTTTACAACTACTGATTACAAGATAAAAGTCGTGACCCAGCCTTGTAGGTTATTTCCCAATATTTACATCTTTTGTGAATTACATTTATTTCTTACATGAAATTGAGGCCAAAATATACCAACTATAGATTATTGAATTTACCCTGGTGCTTATTTTATTGATCATGGAGGAATAAAACATTAAAATAATCTCACTTTCAGAGTGAAAGATTACAATAAATATTGGTTTCAAATTTGGAAACAAGGCCCGCAATTTCAAGGGAGGGGCAAGTCGATTACATCGACCCCTGTGATCAACAAGTACTTATTTTATCGACCCAAAAGGACGAAAGGCAAAGTCGACCTCCACGGAATTTGAACTCAGAACATAAGAATTATTGCTAAGCATTTTGCCCAGCATGCTAACGATTCTGCCAACTCGTCGCCTTGAAGGTGTAGTAAAATATTGCAAGTCATTAACGTGGCTACTCTATCGTTTTGGTCACAGTAGCACTCTCCGGGGGTAAAAATGATATAATAAGGCAGCGAGCTGGTAGAAGTGTTAGCACGCCAGACGAAATGTTTTGCCGCAAGCTGTCCGTCGTTATGCTCTGAGTTCAAATTCTAACATCGGTATAATACCGCAAATTTTTGAAGAAAGTATAACCCAGGATTTAACTGGTACTTATTTCCATCGACCATGAAAGAATGAAAGGTAAAGCCGGCTCAATCAAAAAATGAACTCGAAACAAAAACGGTCGAAATTAGACACCGTACGGAATTTTATTAGCAATTCTGCTACACTAATAATTCTGCCATGCAGTTCCTTTGATTTCAAGATATTGAAGGCCGTAGAGCAAAATGTAAGCGATATAAAATCGAAAATGGCAATGCAGTTTCGATTCACCGGTGAGTCTATTTTACTTAAATAAACTCAGCTATTGCCCTTTAGAAGGACATGGAACTTACATTTCCCGTTTCCCTTCATATTACCCCCCCCCCCCCCACTCAAAGTAAAGAACTCTGACAAAAGAAGATAACATTGATAAAGGAATACAGATAATAGCAGAATTAAACAGGGAAGGAGGACAACAAAGCACTGGAATTTTAGCGGAATTAAATAACATTAAATAGACATGCAAAGAATATGCTTAGAATTAGCGGTACTACCTTCATAACAACTACCAATATTGCTACAATAAGCAATAACATTTTCGTTATTGTGTTCTACATGTTTGTTAATGTTCTTATTATTGTTGTTCTTATTGTTGATGACGATATTGTTTAGGCAAATGTTTGGCCATTATTAATCCACAATTTAGAAATAGTGAAAAACCTCAAAATAAAACTTTTTTTTTTTACAAGAACTCGTTTTTGTTTGACAATACTGTTTGGAAAAGGTAAGGCCAACAACGTATTGTCTGCAAAGAAGTACAAAACCTCACAGACACACACATACACGTATAGATACAAAGCCACACTTACACACACACTATGCTACTCATATACGGTATACTATACACACACACGCGCATACGCACATTATTACATACAAAAGAGGTGCAGCAAAGACAATGCAAAAAGCAAAACATAACTGATAACTTTATAATGCATTTTTAAAGGTTTATCCGTGATTTGTGTTTTGTATCTTTATTACTAGAATTGCTTTAGAGTTGACCTATATTGTTTGCAAAGTTCATTATTGATATTCCTCAACAAAGAAACGGCGCTTTTCAATGGAGACGAGGAATTACATCGAGAATACTACAAATGGAAAATAAAAAAATAATAATAAAAGAAAATGAAAGAAAGAAAAGGAAAAGGAAAAGAAAACTCCATCTAAAAGAACAACACAACAACACAGAACCCACAGTCAATCCGCAGTTTATGATTATTTCCGAAACAATCTATGTTGCTTGCTGTTACTACTACTACTACTGCTACTACTACTACTACTACTACTACTACTAGAAACAATGATGATGATGATGATGACGATGAAATATTAATAGTAAAACATAGGAAATGAAGCATATACTAAAAATACAATTCAAGTGAAATTCTACAGGAGCTAACATGCCCACAAATGCTTTATGGAGGGACGTATGTACACACACACACACACACACACACACACAAACATATATATTCATATCAAGGCGTATACATGTATAATATATATATA
>NC_068997.1:21211822-21212485 GCF_001194135.2 Octopus bimaculoides
TATATATATATATATATATGTATGTATATACGTGTGCGTGTATGTAACGTTTATTGTAGGGCTTATATTGCATAAGCATCACTAAATGTATTTGGATCTGGATGGGTTGTTGTGTTGTTATGGTTACGCTTTACTATTGAATTCGCAGCCAAATGTTAACAATATAATTACATAGATTTTCATCATTATTATCGCTTTATTTCTATTGGCCGTTGACATTGCACGTTTACTGCCGGATAAGTTTGTTGATGCCGCATGTTGCTATCAATGCTGCGATAGCGGTCGGGATGGAGCCGGTAGTACAGGCGAAGGTGGTGGTGGTGGAGTAGATATTATTGAGGTGGTGATGGGGCTGATGGTATTGGCTTGTAATCGCCGTCGTTGTGTACGGATTTCTGGTTTCTTGTTCTGTACTTTGTACCGGTGGTTTTTGATGAGCGAGGATCACGTTGATAAAGATTTCAAAGTGATGATAGCAGGAATACATGCACACATACATGCTCGCATATGTCAGTATATATGTATAGATACATATAGATTAGCAATAAATTCATAGCTATATATAGATATAGATGGTTATATATATATTTTATACACACACACACATATATATATATATATATATATATATATATATATATATATGCATATATGTACATATAT
>NC_068997.1:21212720-21214394 GCF_001194135.2 Octopus bimaculoides
AATGAATATAATATATATCTATCTATATATATACAATGTATATATGTGCATAATAATTATAATATACATGTATTCTTATATGTAATATAAATACACACACTCACATATAGATACACATAAACATATAATAAATTATAGACAAAGTGTTATATATATTATACCTATATATAAATTATATACGTATATGTATGTATGTATGTATGTATGTATGTAAATATGAACACAAAAACATATATCTCTATCTGTATGTATGTTCCTGTATGTAAGTGGCTGAGTCAGTCTCGTACACACACACACATACATACATACATACATACATACATACATACATACATAGCAAGATAGATATCTTGAGTGAATTCGAGTGACTCAACTAAATTGCAAGCGACAAGAATAACAACCTATCACAACTAAACAAAGCGTAGTTTCACTTTCGTGTCAGCTTACATTTTGTAGTTGTTGTGTAACACAATGTAAGCTTCGAATAAACAGACCGACGCTGAAATCTATTCATTCAGAGACAATTTCATCTTTACTCTTAGTTGTAAATCCTCTTCTATGCGATCTTAATGTGTACTTTTATGCGAACAACGTGTTCTGTTGTGTGTAATTTTATTTGGTTTCCGCTGCCGTTCTGTTATATTTCGAATGACTACTTTGGGGCTCACTGGTTAACTGTTAGAACGAAGTCCTTTGTTTTGAGGGGAAACGTGAACTGGAGTGGATAATGAGTGTGATAGAGTGAGTTGAGTATTAGGGTATGCGTGAGCTGAGCGTTGGCTGAAAAAACTTGAGTGGTTAGAGAGGTGAATTAAATGGTGAGTGAACTGTGACTAAAGTGTGGAGTAAGACGTAACTGGTATGGTGAGTTAAGTATTACTTGAATGCTTAATATGGTGACTTGAGTTGAGTGTTGGCTGTAATAAAATTTGAGTGAGACTTGTGTTTTGGGCGAGATAACTTGAATGGTTAATGAAGGAATTTGACTGTTGGGTGAGGTGATTTAACAGATTACTGGAGTGTGACTTGAGTGATGAGGGAAGAGTGACATCAATGATTAGTGAAACGTGACATCAATGTTTAGTGAAGTGTGACTTGGATGGTTTGTAGGTCGACTTGAGTGTCGGCTGAAGTTGAAGGATGAGTTGGGTATGGCGCGAGTGAGTGGGACTTAAGTGTCGAGTGAATGACTTGAGTCAATGAGTTACGTAGGCTTTGGGGGGAATTCTGGCTGAGGTAACCGAGTGACGATGTTCGATATGATGACGATTTAGGATGACGGCGATGAAAGTGGTAGTGGTGCGGTGGCGGTGTGGGGAATGAAGGGATGTGATGTAGGGAGTAGGAGTCAAGGCGTGGTGGTGGTGGTGGTGTGAGATAAGTGTAGCACAATGGCGGGGTGGTGGTACAGAGTCGAAATGGCGCATTAAAGCATGGCGGCGGATTAGAAATTCATCCTGTGGGAAATTTAGAGAAAGCTTTCATAGCTTTCTGTTCACACTTCTACCTCTATACCTTTACTTACACACACACACACACACACACATACACACACACACACACACACACACATACACACACACACACTCACACACACACGCGCGCACACACATTCATGTAAAAATATACACATGTACTAAATCCTACATATACAACAACATGTATGTATGTTTG
>NC_068997.1:21214889-21216548 GCF_001194135.2 Octopus bimaculoides
TGTGTGTGTGCATATGTGTGTGTATACGTCCACTTTTCCACATTACCATTTTCCTAACTCTATATATATATATCTGTCTATCTATCTCTCTTATGTATCTAGGTATCTCATATACAGATGTGCGTGTGCGAGTGTGCGAGTGTATGAGTATCTATATGTATATACGTCTATCTATCTATCTATTTATCTATCTATCTATATATATATGTGTGTGTGTGTGTGTGTGTGTGTGTGTGTGTGTGTGTGTCTATCTATCTATTTATCTATCTACCTTTATATATATATATAGTCACTATTTTGCTCTTACCTACGCTCACGTGCAAAATCACCTAAATTTTCATCAGTGTTAGATCATGCTCACACCATAAAATACACTGAAACACACGCATGTACGCAAGTGTGCACATACATGCATACATACATACATATGTGTGCATATACGCATGTGTATAAGTGTATGAATATGCTCATGTGTCTTTCTGTATGCACATGTATCTGCATGCAGGTACATGTGTGTACATGAATATATGCGTACGTCTGTAAGTATGTACATGTTTTATATATACATACTATGTATATGTGTGTATGTATGTAACAGTAAAGGCATGTATGTATATATATATATATATATATATATATATATATATATATATATATATATATATATATATGCATATATGCATTTATATGTATATAAATGCAAATTTGTAGGTATAATCTATGTGTGTGTGTGCATATGTATGTATGTGTATACATGTGCGCGCAAGATTATGTGTCGGTATGTATTTGTACATATTTTCCATCCATTATACATACACAAGCGAATAGAGTACACAAAAATATATATTGATGTATACATAAATGCATATTACATCGTCATACGCAATCATACAATGATACCCGCGTTCATATATACGTCCTGTATTTTTTTCCTATTTTTTCACCCACGCCCCTCTATCTTTCTCTCTCTCTCTCTGTAAACTCCCACATACACACATACACACACAAGCATAAATATATTTCCATACAAAATCATTGACACATACATTTGCCAATATATAATACGCAAACATTGAAGCTTTTTACTTCATCTTTCCGAGCTTTTATTTGACTGGAGTTCCCCGCTTTTTTTCTTTGTCGACTACCAATTTTTCGCGGCTTTTTACTGCATGCCGCGCACCACACATATACACATCACAAACAAATACACATCACATTGATAAACACACACACACACATGTGCAGACACATACACACACGCATAAAAATGTGCACGCTCATACATTTATACATACACCTGCACGTGTATGCACATATGTATATATATATATATATATATATATATATATGTGTGTGTAAAGATATATAAATACAATGCACATGTATAGGTGCACATACATAGATGCATATATTCACATACAAATATGTATGCACACACACACACACACTCATATATATATGTGTGTATATGCACTTATAGTTGCATATATATGCATATATATACGCACACATATGTAAACATACACATAAATATATACATGCATACACACATAAACATGTATATATATACACACACATATGCATACACATACACATGCATACACATACATGCACATACATACGCATACACATACACATTCATGCATACACATACATATA
>NC_068997.1:21217328-21217862 GCF_001194135.2 Octopus bimaculoides
AGAGAGAGAGAGAGAGAGAGAGAGAGAGAGAGAGAGAGATAGGAAGAGAGAGAGAGAGAGAGAGAAATGGGAGACACAGAGAGAGAGAGATAGATAGATAGAGAGCAGAAGAGAGGTTGGGGATAGGAGGATAAACTGGATGGCGTGGGGGGTTTATTATAGTGTTGCTAAGGAAGATGGGTGATCAAGCTAGGCAGCCAGAATTCCTGGCTAAAATTACTCCAAGAATCACGACCTACGTTTGGAAAGGCTTCTTTTGATCATAGATTGCTCTGACCATAAAATTTCCATGCAGAGAGTTGGTTTCCATGTGTATAAACCGGTATTATACTAGCTAATGAGCATGACTGAGGGCGATAAAAAGGAAAAGGTGGAGGGGGAGAAGTGGAAATAACAAAACTTATGCCGGAAGTCGACAAATCTCTGAGAGAGGCAGTTCCAGGAAGAGGATGGCGCGTAATGTCAGCGCCAAACTGTGTGCCGAGTAGAGATTATATACATACATGCATTGCATATGTATATATATATATATAT
>NC_068997.1:21218214-21222153 GCF_001194135.2 Octopus bimaculoides
TATATATATATATATATATATATACATATATACATATATATTTGTATGTATGTATGTATGTATATGTATAAAATATTGTTTCCATTTCTATCAACACCAACATCATAATCATCATCATTACCGTCATTTTCATCGTTGTAAGGGGCTATGTTTTCCTATTATTATTATTATTATTATTATTATTATTATCATCATCATTATTATTATTATTATTATTATTATTATTATCATCATCATCATTATTATTATTATTATTATTATTATTATTATTATTATTATTGTGTTGATGTTGATGCCATTGTTGTTGCTAACGTCAGTTTTTGAAGTGGATGCAGTTTCAACACTCTTGTTATCAAGATTATTTGAGGCTGTACTCCAGCCTGGCCGCAGTCCTACTACTAGAAGAATCATTGAAAAAATATATATATAAAAGACTATCCTTCAAACTCGTCAGTGTCACAATGATCATCATCGTATTATCATATTACTTGATCATTCCCCCTCCTCCTTCTCATCTTCATCGTCGTTGTCGTCGTCAGATTTATGATCATAAACAAGGGCAATTTTCATTACATGCATCACTACCTCCTCCCCCTCTCTTCCTCTTCGTCATCATCATCATCACCATCATCAACATCAGCATGATCAATACTATGTTGTTGTTTAGCCCCTTATATCTGCACCCATAAAACAGTTCCCGTACTTGTTCCAGTCATTGGATTGCAACCATGCCGGGGCACTACTTCGACGGTTTTACTCAATTAAATTTATATAAGATATTTATTCTATCGGTCTTTTTTTTGCCGAACTGCGAGCTTACAAAGACATAAACAAACAAGGTGTCGCGTAGCGGGGCTGAACTCAAAACCGTATGGTCACAGAGTGAGCTTCTTAACCAAACGGTCGTGTGTGTTAATATTGTTGGAGGGTATCAGTCTGGTCGCAATTTAATTTTAAAAATTAGTATCAGCCTGGTGCAAAAATATTTGCGGTTTTTTAACCACCGTTTTAAAGAAATATATCTTCGCTTAGAATGAATTTTTTTATTAATCGGAAATTTGTAGATTTTAACAATTATTATTACCATTAAAAAATTTAAGCTATTTTCTCCATCGGGAGCCATGTCTATTTATTCTTGTAGTGTGAAATTCTTCATTCTATGAACCTATAAATTCTTCGAAAGCGTTTGAGCAGCTTCTTGGTTGTTGAAAATCTCTTTTTGCAGAAAATTATTGAAATATTTCAAAAAGTGGTAGTTGGTGAGCGAGAGAGAGAGGGAGAAAGAGGGGGAGGTGTGGGGGAGTAACTTGTGTGAGTAAACAGTTTCGTAGACATGTTCGTTCATTTTCTGACCACTTATTTTCGAGACAACCGGTCAGACGTTGTCATGGGGAAGAATTTGTACTTTTCGATTGATCAATAGCACACATAAGTGCTGCAATTCTTGATGTATATTGTCGATTTCTTGGCAATATTTCTCACAGTAATAGTTTCATTAGGATTCAAGAATTGCAGTAGATTATTCCACCTGATGCCCACCCTATAGCTGCTATAACCTTTTAATGAAACTTTAGTCTGGTGAAGTGTTCTGGTGTTTTACCTTGGTGCAGCCATCCGTAAAACGGTGCTTGTTGTCGAATGGAATCTATTTTTGGTCACTTTTCACAACACGATCCAAAAATAGATTTTTGCTTATTAAACTACAGCACTTACTGTGAACCTCAAGATTTTAACTACTGTTATCGAATACTCTGATCCTGTATTTCTTAAAGCGAAGTGCAACATCTTCAAATAACGCGAGAACCAATCAGGAGGTGGAAGCCATAGTTTCTTTTGTTGTTGCGTTTATATTGTGTTTTTGTTGGAGTGGCTGCCGTACCTGGAAATAAAAAGAAAAGGAGGATCCTTCGGCAGCCTCTAGAAAAAGAAAACAAAGTGTCTGATAAGAGTGGAATATCCTCAATGTATGCTCAAGTATTTCAGCTAATCCCTTTCAATACCAGTGAACCAGCTGACAGGATTCAGCGCAAAGAGGCTTTCAAGATATGTGCACTTAGTAAAGAATATCTCTCCCCCTCTCTCTCTAACTCTCTCTCCGCCTCTCTTCCTCTCTCTCTATCTCTCTCTCTCTCTCTCTCTCTCTCTCTCTCTCTCCCTCTCTCTCTCTCTCTCTCTCTCTCTCTCTCTCTTTCCTTCTTTCTCTTCCTCATATATTTGAATCAGTATTTAATTCTCTTAGTTTATGATCTGGCTTCGCAAATGCTTTTATATTTTGATAAATTTGTAAATCAAAAATTTAACCAGACCGGCATGGATCTTCAATCAGATAAATAAGGAACTAATAGTGTGCTATTAAATCCCTTTCTAATATCTAACTTAATAGTTGTAATTTTTTTTAAACTACCGATCAAGAGGTGAGAGGAAGATGAAGAAATTTTGAGATGGTTTGAGCCTTTAAAAAGGCGAAGAGCTTCTGATGAGAAACATCGAACATAGTATTAGATAGATAGACAGATAGATACCTTAAATAGTTCGATAGATCTTCAATGGCTTCTTATTGTTTTCTTATATTTTGTTTTCATATCTCTCTATCTATACATGTGTGTGTGCACACGCGCGCGTGTGTATGTGTGTATTTTTCTTTTATTCACACAGAATCTCCTGTCGATTTTAACATATTAGTGTCAAGCTGTCCAGTTAACTACGTGATCTCCACATTGGCAGAGCTGTTAGAGAATCTGACTGTATGATATTTAATGTAGTTGTTTGCGGCCTGAGTTCAAGTCCTACCTCGGGTCAATTTTGCTCAATAGATAAAGATATAAAATATCATTTTAGATCGGAGGAGAAGCTGAATGTTAGAGGAGGGTTGAAATTCCTTGTATTTTCTCTACCTTTGTAGGTTCTGAAAAATGTATTTTTCGACAGCCAATAAAAAGAATGCTGCGGTTCGAAAATCCTCAAGCATTTCAGTAGATCACTCTCGTTTCTGGCACACCAGCAGACAGAATACAAGTGGATTTTCAATAATTGAACACACAAAGAACAATATCTCTCTTATGGATATAATACTATAGTATATTCAACGTATTTGGTTACATGATGTACATGGACATACGTGTGAGAGTTGATATTTTGTGTTTGATTTTATTGACAAGTCTAGACCAGTTATTATTTGCTTTTCATTTGCTATCACATATCTGTTCCATAATTTCATGCGTTCTTCTTTCCTTTCTGCATGGAATCATACAACTTCAAGCGGATCAAAATTACATCAAACTAATTATTATATAAGCCAAGACCCCCCGTGCTCCACTGGTAATTATTTCATCGACACCGAAGAGTAAAAGGCAAAGTCGGCCTCGGCGGAATGTGAAATGCCAATAATAGTAATAATAATAATAATAATAGTAATAATCCTTTCTACCGGAAGCACAAGGCCTCAAATTTGAGGAAGGGGTTAAGTCGATTACTTATTTAACTGACCCCGAAAGGATGAAAGGCTAAGTCGACCTCGGCGGAATTTGAACTAAGAACGTAAAGACAGACGAAATACCGCAGAGCATTTCGCTCGGCGTGCAAACGATTCTGCCAGCTCGGCGCCTTCGTATATAATAATAATAATAATAATAATAACGGTTTCAAATTTTGCCACAAGGCCAGCAATTTTAGGGAAGGGCATAAGTCGATTTTATCGACCCCAGTGCGTAAGTGGAACTTATTTAATCGACCCGAAAGGATGAAAGGCAAAGCCGACCCCGGCGGAATTTGAACTCAGAACGTAGCGGCGGCTGAAATACCTCTAAGCATTTCGCCCGGAGCGCTAACGATTCTGCCAGCTCGCTGCCTTGATAATAATATAATAATAATAATTTCAAATTTTGCCACAAGGACAGCTTGGGGAAGATGATTAAGACGATTACAACGACCCCAGTGTGT
>NC_068997.1:21223861-21224887 GCF_001194135.2 Octopus bimaculoides
ATATATATATATATATATATATATATATATATATATAGAAAATATATATATATATACATATATATATATACACATACACACACATATATATATGTGTATAGACACAAACACATGTATACGTATATGTATGTATATAAAACTAAAGGTATAGAAATAGCAAAATATAAAAAAAGAAAATACAAAGAAGATATAATGTCATTCAGCAGTGACTTAAGCAAAAATTGACCAACATCTTGACTCAAAAACAAATATAAATAAATAAATAAATAAATAAATAAATAATAATAATAATAATAATAATAATAATAATAATAATAATAATAATAATAATGCTGCAGAAAACATAAATAACGATAGAATGTGAAAAGTTGGAAAGTGAAAGTAAAGGAAAAATAAGAAAATATAAAGAAATACCAAAATATATACGCAAAAAAAATACGTATTGATGTTGTTAAAAGTTATTTTACAGAATCTATTGTTCGCTCAGTGATTTTGTTTTTTATTTGTGTTTTGGTTTTGGGTTTTTTTTTTTTTTGCTTATGACTCAATAAAAAATTTGATACTTTCTATCTATCAACTTATGTTTCTCCCTCTCTGTCTCAACCTCTCTCTCTCTCTCTCTATCTATCTATCTATCTATCTATCTATCTCTCTTTCTTTCTCTCTCTATCTCAGTTTCTTTTTCTTCCGTATTCCTTCAAACCCTCCCAAGTAACTTGAAAGAGAATTTCAAGTTGATTACCAAGTAGTCGTTGGCTGAGGTGGGTGTCTGTGCGTGTGCGTGCGTGTCGGAGGTGGGAGTTAAGATGTATGGCGAGTGTCTACCTAATAATTAGGGATAAATCACAGCCAATAAGCAATGACTACCACTTAGTAGTAAGTTTCTTCATCTTCTTCTTCATCTTCTTCTTCTTATTATTATTATTATTATTATTATTATTATTATACTTCTTTTTCTTCAATTTCGTTTTTTTGTTGTTGCTGTTATTGCTATTTGGTTTATATTTTCTCTCTCACCCTTTCTCC
>NC_068997.1:21225378-21226547 GCF_001194135.2 Octopus bimaculoides
GTGTGTGTGTGTGTGTGTGTGTGTGTGTGTGTGTGTGTGTGTGTGTGTGTGTGCGTGTGTGTGTGTGCTCGCGCGCGCGTGTGTGTGTAAAATAAATAAATAGATAGTGTAAGCTTTGTAATTCGGATAAGCAGAAGCAAGAAGAAGAAGAAGAAGAAGAAATAGTGGTCGATAATGCGTCACGTTGATCGATAATGTCTCGCATTATTTAAAGATTCAAGCTAGCTTTGCTTCCAAAGTCTCTGATTAAATTCAGATTTTTCGCTTTGCAGAAAAATACCTCCCTTCTTTAAGTCAAAGGTTACTTCTGTTTGATCTTGTGACAGTTTCAGACTACACTGTTTTTTTGTTCTTGTTTTTGTTTTTTCGGTTCTTGTTATTGCTTTTTTTTTTTTGTCTTGTTGTCATCGTTGGTAATTTTGTTTCCGTTTGGCTTTCAGTTTTGCTTTCATTTTTCGTTGTTTGTTATGGTTTTAGTTATTTATTTATGTTTTTCTTTCGTCTTCCCATATGTTTTCAATATGATTATCTATATCATTCGTTTACTTTCTTATATAGTTTTACTTTCTTTCTTTTTTTTCTGCCAATCGATATCACCATCATTACTTTCATTATTGTAGTTGTTGTTGTTGTTGTTGTTGTTCTTCTTCTTCTTCTTCTTCTTCTTCTTCTTCTTCTTCTTCTTCTTCTTCTTCTTCTTCTTCTTCTTCTTCTTCTTCTTCTTCTTCTTCTTCTTCTTCTTCTTCCACGTTTCAAAAATAATTATAATAATCATCATCATCGTATTTTATACATATGTATTTATGCGTATATTTATACAGATACACATGTATGCGTAAAATATTGATAGATAGATAGATAGATAGATAGATAGATAGATAGATAGATAGATAGATAGATAGATCGATAGATAGATAGACAGACAGACATACACACATACACACTCACACACACATATGTATATGTACATAAATATATATGTATTCATATATATGCATATATATATTTACGTATATGATATATATATGTATATATCTATATGTGTGTGTGTATGTGTGTGTGTTTGTGTGTGTAGCTCAAATTTACAGAAAAGTAAAAGACAGAGACAAGTGTAGGAACAACAAGCAGGTGTATTAGTTTTAACGCTCGGTAAAATGGAAAAGTCTTTT
>NC_068997.1:21226807-21228503 GCF_001194135.2 Octopus bimaculoides
TTATTATTATTATTATTATTATTATTATTATTATTATTATTATTATTATTATTATTATTACGACTCCCTTCTAAGGGAGCCGTAACAAGCACTAAGGGCCCTTCATTCTGAGTGCTTTACATGCTAGTTAACCCATAGCTGAGCCCTAACAAGTGCTACTACTCGGAATCAGAGTAGATCTGGGAACAGTAGTGGCTAAAAGGTGATTCCGCATTCCTGGAATCCTTTGAACTCCCGTACTAGGGGCCTCACAACTGGATGCAGTTTAAAGTCATACCTAGGAAACACACACACACACACATACACACACAGCCACACAGACACATATGCACGCACACACGAAATACCGCAAAGCATTTTGCCCAACGTGCTAACGTTTCTGCCAGCTCGCCGCCTTAATTTAAATCTTATATTGGCATAGAAGATAGCATCGACAAACACTACGTAGACCCTTTCTACATGCGTTCCTGGCATAAGGTTTCATACCAAATTCAACAAACAACGGAAATATATGCGATGGAAATATATCTCATGATTCGCCTTCTAAACGACGACATAACACACACACAAACACATCCATATTTATAGGAGAAATAGATAGACAGATAGACAGATAGATAGATAGATAGATAGAGAGAGAGAGAGAGAGAGAGAGAGAGAGAGAGAGATAGAGAAAGAGTGGGAGGAACAGACAGACAGACTGACAGAGAGAGAGAGAGGGTGGAGGGAGAAGGGGTGGAGGGAGAGAGAGAGGTATAAATCTTTCCTGAGCAACTGGAAAGATTTTCACCTGGAAAATTCCTAGTAGATTCAAAACCTTATGAGACATAGAGAGCACGGAATACATACGAATTTATAGAATTAAAAATTCAGTATTTTTTTCTTAGAACACGGCTAATATCGTAGGTTCTTTATGCACTTACACTGACGTTGAAAAGAGTTCTCACCCTTGAAGTACAGACCTTCTTCCAGGCTCTTTACTCGTATCACTTTTACTACCCATGTAGTTATATACATTTATCAGATATTATACCGGTTGATGTTCATATAGCTACGATTGATGTTTTGGTATCTATTTTACTAAATTGATTCTACTACACTGGATACGAATGTTGACCAAGTTTACATGCACACATACATAATCACTAAACGCACCATACAGCTATAGTACCAAACCGTACTACTGAAATGGCCTTGTCAATCCTATTATGAATACAACTGGCGTCTATAAATGATTACAGACGATCAACAATGTACAAATGATAGTTAACTACGTACTTAACGTTACTTCAATCCCTCATACAAAAATCTGCCTCTGCTAATGTACTAACTAGCATTGCTCTAGACTAACAACAGACTTGTTCTAAAATTACTACCATAACTTCTTTTTAACATTTTAGCTAGCTAAGTACTCAATCTGTTAACAAAGATGTTTGCTAGCTACTAGGCCACCAACTGCCATGCAAATTTCGGCTTAATGAATGGCAGTTATGTGGAAATCGCTTTATGAAAGAATTCACACCAGCCTAATTCTAAAATATGATTTTTCATCACACAGTTTTCATTTATATACTTCCTGTCTCTATCTACACATACGTGACAATCTATAATTTTACATCCATATACAAATGTATTGTACGTCTATATATAGGGGAGGGTGCGTAAATATAAATATATATATATATATATATATATA
>NC_068997.1:21228922-21229950 GCF_001194135.2 Octopus bimaculoides
TATATATATATATATATATATATATATATGTATATATATATGTGTGTGTGTGTGTTTGTGTACGTACATATACATACACACACACATAGATATGTATGTAGGTATGTATGTATGCGTGTATGTAGGTATGTATGTATGCGTGTATGTATCCATGTAATACACACATATCACATAAAATCTCGCTCTCATATACACACACACACACACACACACACACACACACTTCTCAGGCCTAATGGCATGTTGGGGTAAATTCAGCTATGAAAAATGGTTTCTTCCTACTTACTAACAGAAATAAAATAAAGCAAAATAAAACTAAACAAAGATCAAAAATATAAATACAAAATATAAAAAGTTACAAAAAAACATCAATGTAAGTAGTATTAATGTATATCGTTGGTTTGACAGATTGTGCTAAAACAACAGAACTGTGACGTTTCTAATACTTAGCTCTGCTAATGAGTTGATTCTTATATGGAAGTATAGCAAAGAATGCATCATGAATTCATTTGAACGTAGTACGAATCAGTCAATAAGTCGTTGAAATGCACACAATCCTTTTACGCGCGCACACTCACACTCACACGCACTCAGACGCCAACGGAGAAGCTAAGACAGAAACTACTACGAGGTCAATGACTTGCTAGAAATAGCAGTTGATTGCATTCCCTTCAAAATGTAACAGATTTTATCGGAATGAATCGTGTGTGAAACGGTGTACACTATTACATAAGGTACACATCGCCGGTCTCATCTCTATCTCCCTCTTTCTCCATTTCTCTCTCTCTCTCTCTCTCTCTCCCTCACACACACAGGCACACACGAAGTGCACACATACACACCTACATATATGTATCATGCATACATGCATACATACATGCACACATACATACATGCACACATACATACATGCATAGATAGATAGATAGATAGATAGATAGATAGATAGATAGATAGATACATTTCTTTTATTAGCCACACAGGGGTCAACAAAGATGGGACACATACAATGTAGAGCTTTTCTTTTT
>NC_068997.1:21229976-21230675 GCF_001194135.2 Octopus bimaculoides
TAGGGGTGTGTCGATCAAAAGGGATCGTAGGAAGGGAAAAAGGGGGGAGTTCGATCAAAATGGATCGAGAAAAAAAAAGATAGATAGATAGATAGATAGATAGATAGATAGATAGATCGGCATACATACATACATACAAAATTAAATAAAATAGTATTGAAATCTATGTTTCACATTAAAAACATCCAGTGGAATAAAAGAGGCAATTTTAAACGATTAGATTGCTAATTCATGGGTCAGGTGTTCACTTCTGCCAAAAGTATTTTGCTGTATGTGTGTCTCACTAAGCAGTCAGGTGTATGTTATTCGATCAAGTGAAAGAATACAGTATTTCTGTCTTTGTTGTTAGATCAAGTTGGCTCTGAAAGGCTCAATGATCAACTCTGTACCATTAGCATAACTATGTCTCCCTCTATGTATGTATGTACAACCTTAGTTTCAGGCACAAATACACATTTATATGCATATAGGATGACATTCAGAAGACAAAACACACACACAGATAGGTAGATAGATAGATAGATAGATAGATAGATAGATAGATAGATAGATAGATAAGGTGGATATATATATATATACATGTATATATGTATGCATGAATGTATGTATATATATATATATATGCATATATAGGTATATTTATATGTGTGTATATGTATATGAGTATATATATATATATATATATATATATATATATAT
>NC_068997.1:21231304-21233789 GCF_001194135.2 Octopus bimaculoides
ATACTTGTGTTTATATGCGCAAGCAAAAATGCATAAATGTATTAATTACAAAGGTTTTACGTCCACATACCGCTGTCCACATTTCTTTATACATGAAAACGTACACACCCGCCGACGCTGTAACACACACATACACATCTCGTTTAGCATACACGCAATACACTCACATATACAAATGTATATATAAACAGACTTATCTTATGGGCATTGGTTAAACATATTAATAACTCCCTTCTCTCTCCTATTGTGTCATACATCATTGATTCAAATATGTTGCTCACTAGCTTCAGTGGTTTCCGCTTCGTTGAGCTCAACCCAACCACCGCCCACACCAACCCCCTCCAGCATACACAGTCAAGGACTCTTAAACACACTCTCCCCATCTCGTCATACGGTGACACAGATGCACACTTACTTACACCTACCACGTACACCTACATCGTGTCCAATTGTACATGTGTACACATGCAGGTGAACGCGGGTTACTGTCATTAAACATGACATCTTAATAAATTCTTGCCGTTAATGTAACAGATAACATGGCTACGATATGATTGAGCTAATCTGGTTTTGTTGTTCAAACATACAGGAGCAGCCGCCTTCAGCACCATACTGTCACTCCGAAAGAAAATGATATCCTCTTCTAATAAATATATAATAAATAATGATTTCTAATACAGGCACAAGGATTCACATAATCGCAATCGATTATGGTGAATCCAGTACTTCCTTGATTGGTACTTATTTTAAATAGTACACAGCATTTTACCCGGCGCCCTAACGAGTCTATCAATTTACACTGTGATGTCTAACTTAGACAGAAGGCCAGGAATTTAGTGGAGAGGGGGTAGAATAGTCGATTATATAGATCTCCAACGCCTGACTGTTCCTTTCTTTTTTTCTCGACGCTGGAAGAATAAAATGGTAAATAGGCTTTAGCGTGATTTCATCTCAGAATATATAGAGTCACAACATTGACTGCAATTATTTTGTCTAGGACTTCGTTGTATTTGTCCGTCTTTCCTAGATCATGTGTGGTCCTTTAAAACCCGTTCATGCCATCTTTTTGTTGTTGCTTTTTTTTTCTTCAGTCATAGTATATCTAGAACTACATTTATCCTCCTTTTTAAAGGTTGCAAGATATCATTTAATGTATTCTTTATCAATTACCGTGGATGAAATGAATTGAAGCAATTTCGAATTACTCTATGTCACAAGCGTGGTTGTGTGGTTAACAGGCACTCGCTTTGCAGCCACACGCTTTTGGGTTCAGTCCCACTGCGTGGCACTTTGAACAAATGTCTTCTAATATATCTCTGGGCCTACTCCTGTAGTGTTTTAAATGCTGCATGTTCATGGTCAGATCACCTTTTGATCATAGCATGTTCGCTTGATCCAAGTTGACTTCAGGCTAAAGAGCAACAACCTGGAATAGATCTGAGTTTATAATTAAACGCCTAACAATCCAGCAGTATCCAACGTAACTGATCTTCTGTAAAGCGTTTTACTTTGTAACGAAGCCAACAAAGTGACAGAAGCCGGAACAGAGAATGCCTTACATTATTTTCATTTCCAGTCTTGATTTTCCATGGTCAAATCCATTTGGGTCGGACTATACATTTATCATTCCTGATTCTTTAAAATATTACTGAGAGTTAATTCTATTGACCATTACCATCCTCTACCAATCTGTAGACTTTTAGTTGATTTAATAAGTCATAATTGATGTTTAATGAAATCTCCCCATATCTTAATATTGTTTTCTTCTGTTCGTTAACTCACCCCACGCCGAATTTGAAAATGTATTATTCAGCTATTCAGTACTCCCCACATCCGTTTTAGGGGGGGGGGGGAGAGTTTGAGAAGAGTGGGCGGGGTTAGTGTAGTTAATGTTACATTAACTGTGTTTGAAGTTATTAATCATTAATTAGTTGAAATGGCAATTTCATTAAGGGAAAAAATAAAGAAATGATTTCTGTGAAAATTTAATTTATCTTGCATTAAAATTTTTAATTATTCCAGCATAATGACGTTTCAAGTGCACCAATTCCATAGCTCTGGGAGAGAAAAACAAAAGGAAAATCTAATTTTCATTTCTAACATGGGGACACGTTTTGAGAGGAAGGAAAATAATCAGTTTCATCAACCCCCAATATATGACTACTACGTATTGTAATCACCACAGGGCAACAATATGACTTGGTTAGCCACCAATAATATTTAAATTCGTAATGTAAGTTTATGAGAAATGTAGCTAAGGATCATGGTTGACAAAATCCTCCAAGTACGCTTAAAGACCATTCGATGTATTAAGTTACCTCCCATCATATTTTGAGCAAGTGTCATCTACTATAGCCTCGGGCTGACCAAAGCCTTGTGAGTGGATTTGGTAGACGGAAACTGAAAGAAGCTTGTCGTACATATATTTACATGTGTGTGCGTGTATGCGTGCATGTGTGTGTATGTGTGTGTGTGTATGGGTGTG
>NC_068997.1:21233844-21238035 GCF_001194135.2 Octopus bimaculoides
TGTGTGTGTGTGTGTGTGTGTGTGTGTGTGTGTGTGTGTGTCTTTGCGTCTGTGTTTGTCCTCCACCACCGCTTTACAACCGGCGCTGGTTTGTTTACGTTCCTGTTACTTAGCGGTTCGGCAAAAATACCGATAGAATAAGTACCAGGCTTAAAGAAAAAAAAATAATTGCTGAGGTCAATTCATTCGAATAAATCTTCTTGAAGGGAATGCTCTAGCATGGATGCAGTCTAAAGACTGAAAACAGAGAAAAGATCGGTAAACATGCGGAGTTCAACGCAGTAGGTTGTATTTTCGGTGGCGTTCAGTCAATGCAGTTTCGAGAAGAAGCTCCTTTTGAACTGAGCCTGAATCCAGTTCTGACTCCCGGATCAAACCTCCATTTTATTCACATCACTAATGCTCTTCAGAAATACATTAAGGTCACAGAATCTCATTTACATGTAAAAGACAAAATCATAAAATAAATATCCAACTCCGCCGTGCTGTGCAAGAGAAAGCTCTCTCTCTCTCTCTCTCTCTATCTCTCTCTCTCTCTCTCTCTCTCTCTCTCTCACTCTCTGTATTTCTCTCTCTTTCCTTCTCTCTCTTTTTCTCCCGACCTTGTCAGCTAGCTTCTATTGGCAGTCGTAGCTATTTCACTTTGCTTTCGTCGCTAATGTCACTCCGAATATGTGAGGATTTGTGCTAGATATAAATATTCATGAAGTAGGTAAGTGACTGGATCACGATATAAAATAGGCTTTTGCGCTCTCCGTGGAATTTCATTTTTCATATGATTCTTACACAATAATGCCTAATGTATTAATGAATAGTGCTTCGGTATTTGTTTTTGAATGAAATCACAAAACAAACAACAAAACAATTAGAGAGAGAGAGAGAGAGAGAAAGAAAGAAAGAAAGAAAGATCATTAAAGATAGACAGAATAAAAAAGGAAAGCAGTAAAGATGGAGAGAGTAAGAGAGGAAAAAAGAGTTGACATAGAATAAGAAAGGGGGGGGTAATAAAGATAGAAAGAATAAAAAAAGAAACGCAGCTAAGATAGAAACATAGAGATAGAGAGGGGGAGTGAGAGAGCGTGAGAGTAAGAGAGAAATTATAAAAGAAAATTATTAAAATCAATTGATTGCTTCAATGTTAAAATTAATGGCTGCAGAATAACATTTTTTTTTTAATATAGCAATTAGAGCAAAGCTCTAATGACCTTGTTTCACAGGTAATTTCATTTACTCATAATTAGTCGTACAATTACACATACAAATAGCTACACATGCAAATTTTCAACACATCTAAAGGCATTTCTCTATGCAGGGACATTCCTGCACATTTCAACATTATCATGCTTGCTGTTCCGGTATTATCGCACAAAATGCATCAAAAACTTTCATTTTTTTTTTTATAATTTTTGCTATATATTTTTTTATCGCTTTTAATTATCTTTCCATGGATATTGATATGAATTATTATTGTTAATATTATTATTATTATTATTATTATTATTATTATTATTATTATTATTACTATTATTATTATTGCAAGACAAATATCTTTAAAAAAATAAATAAATGAACATAAATGTTTTTTTAAGCATTATCTAAATGGAGAGAGGGGAAAAGGCTAATAGAATTAGAAAATAAAACAAAATGAAGTCAAATATTCGATGGATAAATTATAAAAATCTCTGCTCACTATGTTGTTTATAAACGCTGCTGGTTTCAGCAGGATTTAATCGCAAATGGTAGAGCCGATGGGTGAGAATGCTTCTAGAGTTGACTCAACTGCTGGAAATAACACCTCAATTATAACTCAAATCATGCCCCATAATGTTTGAAAAGGAAAGACATGTTAGATAACATAGTACTCGAAATACTGTGCATGGAAATAGGCAAAAAGAGAAACGAAAGGCAAATCGATCATGACCAAAATACCTTTGATCATAGGATAGCTCACTGAGCGTTGCTCTGAGGTTGAACAACGACAACAACTATAACAACAACAGCAATAGTAAATACACGAGCCAATGAAAGATTCTCTATGAGGTCGTTTGACTTATTAGAATTATATTCCACATCTTTCAGCTCACTCATTAGTCTCATAAAATAGGAAGTACAGATTGTATAATGCAGTCCCGTATATACGTATCGATACGTGTGTGTTTGTGTGTATGAATATATATATTTTTTCCTCGCTTGAATTTCTTTCTTTCCTTTTCATCTGCCACACACAGATCACACGATCAATTCTTGTCTGTCTCCTCTCCCGTCAAAGCTTATTCCTCCAGTGTTCGTCACCTCACCTCGTTAGCAGCCCTTACTGTTTGTTTTCACTGTCCTGTTTTTTGTTACCAACTTTGACCCTCCTCAAATCCCCTGTTGTACTCCTTCGCCCCAACTTTCTCTCACTGTTTCTTGAGTATAAAGCTGCGGTGCACTGGCGTCCCGTCCACCTAGGGGGGAACACATACGCTCTCTCTCTATATATATATAGCTATGCATACATAACGCAGAGACGGAATGGTAACAGTCGAAACGTCTTTGAGTCTTTGATTATATAACACTAGTTCCGCCTGAACATGGCAGCCTTGAGGATAAAAAATACTGCAGCAGTAGTAGCATCAATACGACAACAACAACTATGATTAATCTAACAGCACCAGTATATAAATATACATAAATACAAACTTTCTCATATAGCCGTGGAATTGGTCCCTCGTAAAGTCATTGGAGTCTAAGTTCAAATCCTTTCAGCGCTACGACGTGTTTTCTATACCGTGGACCTCTGGATCTCATCAACTTTTTTCCGTCTTATAAGGGTAAAATACCCAATCTGTCTGCTATTTTCATGGCTACACTGCGTTCGATATTTACTTTCTTGTCTGTAATGTGTGTGTGTGTGTGTGTGTGTGTGTGTGTGTGTGTGTGTGTGTGTGTGTGTGTGTGTGTGTGTGTGTGTGTGTGCTGATGTAACTGTATCACTTTGATTCTGCATGAAAATAATATTAATTACGCGTCTCTGGATTGTTCACCCACTTACATGCTAGTCTAAGGGCTTGAACTGAATCCCTATCATCGAAAACTTATTAGACAAAACCTATTTAATACATACTATTAGTGTATTATTATAGAACAATGATGCTTCAAAACCCCTTTTTTGTCTTTCCCTTTTTTTTTAGAAGACACTGCTCAAAATTTACAATGATTAAGTTCAAGGCCACGAAATCTATATTTACTTTTATTTTATGCTTACAAACAAGACAGTAAGATATAAGTTAAGAAATCCTACGTAGAATACAATAATATGATACATGTAAATTTACTTTTCAGTGATTTAGATTTTAGATCTTTGATTGAATTTTGCAAAACAAAGATCGTGTAGTGACGGTCCATTGTTATAAAACTCGACGTAGGCCACCAAAGCATTAGTATGAAACACTGTTCATCCATTTAGACTACGTTGTGTATTTCTATCTTTGAATACCACACTAGACTTACTTTAGAAAATAGCATACACATTTCTTGTGCTCCCATGATAAAATGCGGCGTCTATTGTGTACTTAATTCTTAAATAAACATTCTTGGTTCATTCGCAGTTTAATTTTATATCGTGCCCATCTCTAAGATAAGCATTATTGTTTCTTCAATCATTAAAGGAGTATCTACCCTTTGATAAAAAAAATTACCTTGTTTCTGATAAATTGTTCTAGTTTATTTCTGTTCTGTTGTTTGTAGGTACATCATATATAATGGACCTACATGTATATACATTATATACTCTACGTGTGAATGTAATATGCTCGTGATAAACACTTAAATTATGTACATTTATCATTAATTACTAAAATATTAGTATGATCAGTTTGAAATGGGGATTGCATTTTATATCTAACTCGAGCGTGGTACCAAATCTGCACAAGTCTGTATACATACATACATACATACATACATACATACATACATACATGCATGCATGCATACATACATACATGCATGCATACATAGATACGTATACAAACATACGTACATGCACATACGTACATGCGCACATACATGTATGTATAACACTGATTAAATCACTTTTTTATATATAATGATCTCTCTCTCCCTCTGTCTTTCTCTCTCTCACTCTGTCTGTCTTTCTCTCTCTCTCTCTCTCTCTCTCTCTATATATATATATATATATATATATATATA
>NC_068997.1:21239216-21239595 GCF_001194135.2 Octopus bimaculoides
TGTGTGTGTGTGTGTGTGTGTGTGTGTGTGTGTGTGTGTGTGTGTGTGTGTGTGTGTGAAACATTTTCCCTATTCAGTTGGCTGCGGTGCTTTGAATTGCAAACAAAGCTATTTCTTTAGTGAGAAAGTTTTAAGGCAATTTTGCTGCCATTACGATGTAGGTATGGTATTTGTTATTGCTCAAAGAAAGAACGTACATGGATATTTAGTCGTAAAATGTCCACGACTGCAACAACATCAACAACAATATTAACAATAGCAACATAAACAACAACAACAACAACAACAACAGCAACAACAGCTAAACAAAAACAACGACGAAAACATCAAATAATAATAATAATAATAAAACAATAATATTAATAATGATGATGGCATC
>NC_068997.1:21240037-21240995 GCF_001194135.2 Octopus bimaculoides
GCATGTGTGTGCACATGCATACATTTATATATGTGTACTGGCGTTTATGAGCATATTTACAAAGGAGGTAGATGAAATATGTATTCGTACGTGAATGTATGTGTGTGTAACATAACAGAGATGGAAATTACATAAAGCATGTGTTCGTTGGCTCACGTAATTTTTTCTCATTAAATATACGTATAGTCGTATACAAATACACACACACACACACACACACACACACACACACACTTATATGTATATAAGGCTGTATGTTTATGTATGCGTATGTGAATGTATATAAGCGTATAAGCATGTATGTCATGTATATATAATTTTATTACATTATACAAACATATATACGTATATATGGATATTTACGTAACGAAACACAAATAGTTCATACATACATGTATGTATGTGTCTATATATATATATATATATATATATATATATAGGTATAGGTATAGTTATAGATATAGCTATATAAATTTATATATACATACATATAAGTGTGTGTGTGCTTTTATATATATTTATATATATACATACATATGGATATGCTATTTTTAATTTGCTTTTCATATTATTTTGCGTTATTGCTATTTTATTTGTTTATTTGCTAATAATATTATTATTGTTGCTATAACTGGTGTTATTGCAGCGGTTGATGTTGTTGTTCTTATTGATGTTGTTATTGCTGCTGCTGTGGTTATTGTGGTTGTTGTTGTTGTTCTTGTTGCGGCTGTTTTGTTCGCTGTACGTTTGTTAATCGTAAAAATGAAACTTTAAAAAGGAAGTAGACTGTTACGATGTATTTTTAATTGTGTCTACCATTATTGGCCTTAAGATCTGGTCTCTATGACATAGCAGATGAATTATATACGTATATCAAACACACATACACATGAACATATATACACAAAGACATATATATATATATATATATATATATATATATATATATATATATATA
>NC_068997.1:21241682-21242752 GCF_001194135.2 Octopus bimaculoides
AATAACTTCAGAGTAACAAGATGGGTGAAAGGGAGGTTGAGAAAATGAATTAAAAGCTTCGGGAAGTGAATGAGAAAAATCGCAAGGATAAGATTGAGATACCAAAATGAAAGTTGGAAGTTGTGAGAGTATGTGTGTGAGTTTATTTATGTAAGAATATATATATATATGGAGAGAGAGAGAGAGACAGAGAGAGAGAGAGAGAGAGAGAGATAGGCTGACAGACAGACAGACGACAGACAGACACAGAGAGAGACAGAGATACATACATGCGTTATTGAAAAGATTTGAAAATGAAGGTGAGAGGGCCGAGTAAGTATATACGTACAGGAGTGGTTTGAGGATAGAGTCATGTGAAATCAGTGATTGAGCCATAGAGAGTAGTAGTATGAGATGGAAGATCAGGACGATGTTTAAAGACAGAGGGGTAAAATGCAAGAGAAACTGAGATACGAATGAGGAAATATATCGTATATGTGTGTGAGTAGATAGATAGATAGATAGATAGATAAATAGATAGATAGATAGATAGATAGATAGATAGATAGATAGATAGATAGATAGATAGATAGATAGATAGATAAATAGATAGATAGCGTGTGTGAGTGAGAGAGAGAAAGGGAGAAAGAGTGAAGGGTTTGAGACAGAGATGTATACCAACAGAGAAAGCGTATTAAATGAGTACGGAAGATGAAAATTAAAAACAAAAAAAGCATGATTTTAAAGGAAAGAACGGAAGGTATATTACTGTAGCAGAGAGAGAAAAAGGAAAGGATAACAAAAGGAAAAAAGAGAGGAAGAACGGGGGAGTATTTAAGAAAGTGAAAGGGAGAACTTTCTATCTGTATCCTATCTATCCATTTATCTGTCTGTTTATCGATCTATATCTATCAATCAATCTATCTTTCTACGTCTATATATATATATATATATATATATATATATAGATTCAAGGCTTGAATATGGTACTTATGCGAAGGCACCCGAATATCACATCCCAAAAGGATGGGTGATTAAAATCAAATAATAAGCAACACGGATATATATATATATATATATACAGATATATA
>NC_068997.1:21243178-21243802 GCF_001194135.2 Octopus bimaculoides
AGAGAGAGAGAGAGAGAGAGAGAGAGAGAGAGAGAGAGAGAAAGAGGGGTAAAGGGAAAGAGAGGAGAGAATAATGAGGGAGGGAAAGCCCAATGGATCGAAGAAGAGGTTAGGAGGAGGCTAGATAGCTTCCTGTCGGATGTGCATCATGACAGCTGCTTCTATTTTTCTCCCTTTGATGGTGGTCAAAAACATTATTAATGTTAATAGCCAGCGCCTTTTGGTGCTGCCAACAATAGCTTTCTTTGTCTAACTGTTCCTTGAGATACTTATCATCTCTAGAAATTACTTGGCTCTTCCCACAGATAGATTGTCTTCGTATTGGGTATATATAGCAATTGAGGAAAAGAGAGAAAAAAAAATACAGAGAGAAAAGGGGTGAGAGAGAGAGAGAGACAGGTGGGGAGAGAGCTGCAGAAAAGGTGGGGAACTCTTCTGTTTGTCACTTATTACTTGTTTTTATTCTTCTTTCTCTCACACCCCTATCCTCGTCGCTCACCGTCTCTTCCAGCTTTTCTATTACGTATCACTCTTCATTTTATCTGTTTCCTCATTCTTTTCTTTCTACCATCATATATATATATATACATATATATATTTATTTATTTATTTTTTTTTTTTTTT
>NC_068997.1:21244140-21247249 GCF_001194135.2 Octopus bimaculoides
TATATTGTCCGAAATGTATAGTATTAAATATCATATTATCCGCTCTTAGACGACTCACGTATATATATATATATATATATAAAATATATATAGTTTTAGGGAAAATAACCAATTTTCAAGAACTCATCGATGAAAATCCACTATCACATATAGAAAAATTAATAATTAAAAGCACAATAAATGAGTATAATATAAAGTAAAGTAAATATCATAAGATAAATATAATATAATATAATATATATATATATTTGTGCATGCATACGTTCGCATCAGTGTGTGTGTGTGTGTGTGTGTGTGGAGAGTTGCATACCTCGTGGCAAACGCCGTAGCTAATGTGGTATGCTCTTGACCCCTTGGCAAAATGATTTTGCGACCCAAGTTCAATTCCTGGACGTTTTCATCGTTTTGCAAACCATTTTCAGTTATCTCTCGTTTACATACCGGAGACTCCCTTTTAATTCACCAAGACCGGTGCAGTTTATACCTGTAGTGTTCTGTTAATCGATGTAGTCTTCTAGTCTGTTCTTCTTCCACATATGGTGCTTCGTACCAATGAAAGAAGAGTTATTGGTACTATTACCAAAGTGATTTGAGAGTTGAAGATTGCTAAACGCCGACAAAACGCCATTGATTGTTTCAATCTTTGATTTCATTCATTCCACTGATCTGTTTATTAGTATTTTACTTCATGCAACAAGTGTATGTATGTATGTATGTATGTATGTATGTGAGTGCGTGTGTGGGAGAGAGTGAGAGAGAGGGTGGGGACAATAGTGGTGCTGTTTACATGTTTTCAAAGGCTCAATATTTTAAAATGGCGAGAATAATAAGGGTGCTTGTGTACGAATCGAAGGGAACAGACAATATATGGAAATTTTGAAAAGTACTGTTTTAATTTATTTACGTAAACAATACACACAAACATGACACACACACCTTGGCTTGAATAATTGGTTAAATGTGCCTGGGAAGAGATGCGTGCAAATCCTTCACCATCTTCACAGGTATGAGATGCCATTCCTCGTGGCTGAGCTCCCACAACTCTTCGAGAATGCGTGGATTCTTCTGACGAACTCTTTTTAAGTCAGGGCTCTGAGCTAGCCAATTTTTCAATACGGTAACACCTTCATCAGTCAGACTTTGTTGTGTTGCACGCGATCTGTGGCATGGAGCTCCGTCATACTAAAAAATGTCACTTTCATTCAAGTCTGGTATCAAATTGTCCTTCGGCAACTGGATGTGTTTGGCACTATTCGAGTTACCGTCAATTTTAACCAACTTTCTTGAACCATCACTCTTTTATGTATGCTCAAAGCATCAGACTCTTACCCCAAGCTTCACTGTGGCGGTAACGTTGTTACTCGGACGTTTTTGAGATCTGTCCTCCATCATACACTCGTTCAGGGTCGACAGATTGGCGAAGTGTTGAAATTGTGTCGAACGATTGCCAAGTCGTGTACGACGGACCCAGCTGTCAACCGAAACTATTGTGAAGGTCTTGCCCCCGTCTTCCATTCGCTCGAAGGAGCAATCAGTTTCGTGGTTATAATGAAAGAGGTCGTAGAGTGCAGAGAGCTGAAGATAGGGGTAGGACAACAGAACTTTTGGCCTCTTCGACACCTATTAACTTCAATAAGTACCACTTGAAAAAAGAAAAACAAAAAAACAGAACAAAAGGTCAATGTGCGGAGACAAAGTAATGAATCCTAGTGAATTATGTAAAAGTTGTATTAAAGGAGCCAATATAGTGTGAATGAATAGACCCTAACATCCAAATTCGATAGAACTGGATGGAGAAGGTATTCTCACCGCCAAGGATTGTCCGATAATTTTAAGAACTTATATTATTATTATCATTATTATTATTATTATTATTATTATTATTATTATTATTATTATTATTATTATTATTATTATCATCATCATCATTATTATAATTATTATTATTATTATTATTATTATTATTATTATTATTATTATTATCAGCATTATTATTATCATTATTATTATTATTATTATCATTATTATTATCATTATTATTATTATTATTATCATTATTATTATTATTATTATTATTATTATTATCATTATTACTATTATTATTATCATTATTATTATTAAGGCGGCGAGCTGACAGAGTCGTTAGCACGCCGGGCAAAATGCTTTAGCGGTATTTCGTACCAGTTGAACAATGGGGTCGATGTGATCGATTTACTTCTTCTCACAAAAATTTCATGACTTGTGCCAATAGTAGAAAGCATTATTACTGGTGGTAGTAGTGTTGGCGGTGTTAACGTTTATTACTTTGCTTTCGCTCATGTTGTGTACTACATTTTCTGCTGGTACTGTTGTTAGTCAGGTGACAACGGGGTTTCAAACGCTGTAAGCCGTAAACTACCATCAGCAAAGAGGGGCACTCCATCTTTTCACCCACAAAACACTGCACACTCGTTTATCAACACACACACACACACACACAGGCGAGCTGGCAGAAACGTGAGCTCGCCGGACGAAATGCTTAGCGGTATTTCGTCTGCCGCTACGTTCTGAGTTCAAATTCCGCCGAGGTCGACTTTGCCTTTCATCCTTTCGGGGTCGATTAAATAAGTACCATTTACGCACTGGGGTTGATATAATCGACTCAATACGTTTGTCTGTCCTTGTTTGTTCCCCCTGTGTGTAGCTCCTTGTGGGTAGTAAAGAAATAACACACGTAGCTACACACAAACGAAAACCACACGGATTATCACGGACATACATATACATGCAAATACACATGCATTCATGCTTACATATACACAGAGTTACACACATGCATACCACACACTCGCGCACATAAACACTAATACATACATACATATAGGTAAAGATACATGCGTATATACACTCATAAATACACACATACAAACACGCACCTACAAGCAAACATAGACAAACCGATAGACAGACACACACTGACACTCAAATATGATCGTCACACCTTATAAAAGGGTGGCGAGAGAGAGAGAGAGAAAGAATGACAGACAGACAGACAGACAGACAGACAGAGACAGTGCGAGAGAGAGAGAGAGAGAGAGAGAGAGAGAGAGAGAGAGAGAGAGAGAGAGAG
>NC_068997.1:21247422-21250342 GCF_001194135.2 Octopus bimaculoides
AAAAAAAAAAAAGAATTAGACGAATCGAGATTAGAGTGATGGGAAAGAGCTCAACAATAAAATAAGCTTAAAAACAACACACAAAAAGAAAAGAAAAAAAACGAAAGCGTGGTTTTAAAAAAATGAGACGGGAGGGGAGTGGGTGTACAGAAATGGGAAGAAAGTTCCGTACACTTTCTGTCATTTGTCACGTGATAGCAACCCTGACATTGCATATATTATAAGATCTGTACTTGATATTATGTTCGAAATAACAAGGCAACGACGGAAATTAAGAAGGAAGCCATCCATTTGAGTTTACCGCCCACAACGGCTAAGTCTTTCAGAATCTGTGTGTGTGTGTGTGTGTGTGTGTGTGTGTGTGTGTGCGCGCGTGTGTGTGTGTGTGTGCGTGTGTGCATACATACACTCACACATACACACACACATATTCGTGTGTGCTAGTGTTTATGCGTCTGTATGTAAGTGTTAATTGAACATATATCTATATAACTAAACGTATATGAGTATATTTTGTGTGTGAGTGTAAGGATATATACGTGTATATGCATATATATATATATATATACATATATATGTATATATATATATATATATATAGAGAGAGAGAGAGAGAGAGAGAGAGAGACATACACACACATATATATATATGCATACACACATACATATATACATACATATATACATATATTTATATGAACATTTGTGTGTGTGTATGCTGTATGTTTGTGAGCTTCTGTCGTTTTTTTCTTCTTTTCCTTTTTCTATTCCGTTTTCTTGTTATTCTCCTTTTCTTCTTCTTCTTCTTCTTCTTCTTCTTCTTCTTCTTCTTCTTCTTCTTCTTCTTCTTCTTCTTCTTCTTCACCCGACGTGTGTATTATTTTGCGACCAAAAGGAATAACTTGACATAGGTTTTCATTCCATCAAGGGAGCAGAGTTTTATGATGATTAAAACAATATCATTGAAAAGATGTGACCTTTTAAGTGACTGATCACACTACCATAAAGAAAACAAGAACAAGCACAGCAGCAGCAACAACGACAACAACAAAGAAAAGAAAATTGTTTCTCTTAACTATTCTTTCGGAATATCAGAATAACGGTTTAATAAATATTGATTACTTGCATTGCTACACGGATTCAAATTTTTGCTTAGAAGCAAAGGGATTAGAGATGAAACAGACGACTATATCTACCTCAGTGTTTAAATGCTTGTGTATTTAATCGAGCAATAGGATAGCAGACTTAATCTGTCACTCAGTTAAATACCCACCCCTTTGGTCGTTGGGTACGTTTAGTAGAGTCCACTCTATTGCGGGTACGCATTCCAGGTCCAAGGTTTAAGGGAAATATCTTCCCGCCATGCCACTAATCTTCCCGGTAACCCTGACGAAAATAAGATCTCATGGGTGTTGCCTAGAAATGGTCATCAGAAACACTGGCTGGACAAGTGGCGTGAACATCAATGGTGAGTTACTAACACACATCCAATTTGCAGATGACATTGTACTTATAGCTGAGTTCACAGGTCAACTGTAAAACGATGTTGACAGAGCTGGATACCCTTAGGTCAGCAGTAGACCTCAAAATGAACCGTATGAAAAAGATGTACCACAACGGCCTGAAGACATAACACAACGCCGAATACAGGTGGAAAACGATGAAATCGAGGAAGTAAAGGAGTAGGTCTACTTAGAGTACTGAGTGAATATGTACCGAGACATGAATGTTGAGATCTCGTAGAAAATAAGTGCAGAGTGGAAGGTGGTTACCTCAACAAAGAATGTGCTCAAAGCTAAGCTGGACATGACTACACATGCCAGACTTTTCAATAGCCCTGACCTATAAGCACGCAAGTGAGATATGTACTACTATGACGAGAAAAGAACGATTGGCTACAAGGCAAAGGGCCATGGAAAGATGTATGCTTGTAATATCATTAGGAGAACATATTCGAAAGGAAATTACTGGAGAATGGAGCGGAGTGAACGATGTAATCCCATAATACCGAAAGCACAAGTTCCGCTGGACCAGACATGCTGCAACGTTTACAGACAACAGGTGGACCTGTGCAATTGCTGAGTGGTATACAAGTGATGTAAAAAAAGGCTATTTGGAAGGCCTCCCAGATTATGGGAAGACAATTTCAGTAAACGATTTGGGACAAGATGGAAAAGAATGGTGCAATCAAGAACTGGGATAGCATTGTGACACAGTAGCATCTGATGTCTGGTCGGTACAGTGATACAATGATATATATATATTTCTATATGTGTGTGTGCGCGTTGTATATATATATATATATATATATATATATATATATATATATATATATATATATATATATGAGTGTGTGTGAGTGCATTCATATTTTCTATACTGACACGTAAGCCCCCAAACACATATATATTTTATGAGTACGTATGTATACACGTATGTTTATGTATAATTATGCAGTAGAAATGGCGGTGTTATTTCTTTTCTTTTCCTTCAGTGTTTTGTTAGAAACTGTTTTGTAATGTCATTGGGTCAAGCCAAAAGTCTTTGACTTCCCGACCTAACTCTAATTCAATATTTACAATTGACAATTTATCGTTCAGGCCTCGGCTACGATAAAGAAACTAGCAAACAAAACCGAACAAAAGGACGAAAGACCCGTTATAGATGATAACAATCATAGCGTTAGATTGTCTGTTGAAGATATATTTTCGCCATAACTAGGCTGTATTATCTCATTGAATAATAATATATATAAGCTGAAAACGACATAAACGTCACAGATGAATATCGGATGAGCGCGAAACAATGAGGTAGCCTCCGCATTATATCGTCGTATGATTTGCTAGAAATAGCAGCTAGGTTTCTCACAATGTACACACACACACACACACACACACACACACACACACACACACACACA
>NC_068997.1:21250575-21251835 GCF_001194135.2 Octopus bimaculoides
TATATATATAATATATATATATATATAATAGATAGATAGATAGATAGATAGATAGATAGATAAGGAAAATGAACTATGAATGATAGATAGACAGACCGACAGACAGACAGATAGATAGATAGATAGATAGCTAATCATTTGTATTTTGTTTATAAACGTGTTGTGTGTTTGTGTGTTATGCGTGCACTGACGAGAAAATGTACGTCTTTGACAGTGGTACTGCCTATGTTCTTTAAGTTCTCTGTTACTCATCCGACATACAAAGAAACATTTTATATACTTCAACTCAAGAGATGGGTAACGTTATTGTCAGATCGACGGAGAACATAACTGCAACGCTAGTACTTTCAAAATAACTTATGTACTTAGTTACCCTTGCGGTGAATTTTAAAGAAAATATTCTTGTGTGCAATGCGCATTTTTTTATAAGCAGCATTGCGTAAACCCCTCGCGGTGTTTTCTGTTTTATCTTATTTATTCATTTATTTATTTTTAACTTTGTTCTTGTAATGTCTTCTTTATCTGTCATCCCTATGGCAAATAGCGGAAATAGTAATAATAACAACGGCAGCACCATTAATAATAAAAATGATGATAATCATTTCTGATATAGGCACAGGACCTGAAATTTTGGGGGAAGTGTATAGTCGTGCTCAACGTGTACTCATTTTATCGATCTCGAAAGGAAGAAAAGCAAAGCCGGCCTCAGTGAATTTAGAAGAAAGACGGGCGAAATGCCGCTAAGCATTCTTTGCCCAGAGCGGTAATGATTCTACCAGCTCGCCGCTTGAATAATAATAATAATAATAATAATAATAATAATAATAATAATAATAATAATAATAATAATAATAATAATAATCCTTTCTACTGGAAGCACAAGGGATGTCATCGGCACCAACGCCATCACCGCTACAAACGAGAAGGATCATAGAAACAAGGGACATAATTATATTCCATCCAATTATTCCTTTTAAAAAATGTTTATTTTCTTGTTTTGTTTGTTATTGTTATTGTATTTTCATTTTTTTTATGTTTTATTATTTCGTAAATATCTCTCTATTTCTCTGTCAGCATATATATACACACAAATACACGCCTAACATACGTGCGTATATTCACATGTATATGTGTGTGTGTCTGTGCCTGTGTGTGTGTGTGTAATTATATATAGATGCATATATGTATACATACATATATGTATGTATGTAAATTTGTATATATAGATAGATAGATAGATATAGATATACATATATATAT
>NC_068997.1:21255837-21257706 GCF_001194135.2 Octopus bimaculoides
ATATATATATATATATATATATATATATATATATATACACATATATATATTTATGATTATGTATATACATATACACACACATACACACATACGCATATATATATATATATATATATATATATAAATATATATATAGTATAATATATGTGTATATGTAATGCGGCGAGCTGGCAGAATCGTTAGCACGCCGGGCGAAATGCTTGGAGGTATTTCGTTTGTCTTCACGTTCTGAGTTCAAATCCGTCGAGGTCGACTTTGCCTTCCGGGGTCGATAAATTAAGTACCAGATGCACACTGGCCCCTCCTCAAAAAATTTGGGCCTTGTGCCTAGAGTAGAAGAGAATATATGTGGTTATATATTGTACATGTGTCTGCATTTTAATGCATTATACACATATTACACATAAACACCTTAGACTTTTCATCAATTCATATGCACAGATATACACACCGACAATTACACACATACATATCTATATATGTGTGTCTGTGTGATGTGTGTGTGTAAATGCGTGTTTTTTGTCTGTGCCTATGCATCTCCGTCGGTCATAGAACTGAAATAGGTCAGCTATAGACCGATACAATAGAAGTAAAACTTTTAATAATAATAATAATAATGAGAACAATAATAATAATAATAATAATAGTTGTAAAAATGTAAAATAAAATAAAAACATAGACAAATTTTCTATTGCAGACGACTTGTTCACAATGTCGTATTGACGTATTGCATTGACAGCAATAATTATTTTGGTTGCCTTAGTAAAGGGCGGGAGTCTTTTATGTAGGCTGATGTAGTATACATAGTAAATGGTGATAATGAGACAGAGGGATTAAAATTTAAATGTCGGCCAATCACTGCTGCTGCTGCTGCTCCTGGTGGTGTTGGTGGTATGTGAATATCTTGAGCGAGAAAAAGCCATTGCGTGATTATGGAGACCTCTGCTAATTTTGGATGATATTTTAATAACGCCGCCCTTCGTCTAAGTTTCTCCATGTATTGCTTTCTGCACCCACCCAGTAATTTTCCATGAAGGCGCAAATCTGGACAAGCCATTTATATACGAGTGTGTGTGCGCGTGTATCTGCGTATGTGTGTGTAGCTGCACCTGTGCGTATACGTGCGAGTGCGTATGTGTGTTGTATATGTGTGTGAGTGTGTGTCTGTATGTACACACGTACGTACATGCACATATATAGTGTATGTATGTATGTATGTATGTATGTATGTATGTATGTATGTAAAAACCAATAGCTTTTCTATGCAGCAAGGTCCCTCTCAACGCCCGTGCTATCTTGAAGCATGAATAAGCTAACTAGGTACCCAAGAACCTCAGAGGTCTTGGATCCCAATACTAATATATGTACTACGTATTTGGGCATGTAGGGGCCCCAGTGCCGTGCTTTCTTCGGGGTTGCTGGGGGCCATTAATGTTGTTATCACAGCCCTATTCACGCCACTTGACACCAGTGTGGGGACAGACGAATCTAGACGAATATAGAAAAATCGGAACAAATCCAGCAAGTAAATTTGTTCATTTTTGTCTCAAAACTCCAAAGATTATTGCACTGTCGACTATTTTGTCCAACGTTCCAGTATTTCCGTTACCACACCTTCTATACTGGTACTTTATTTTATCGACTCCAGTAGGATGAAGGACAGAATTTGACCTCGGTAGGATCCGAAATTACAGCGAAATTGACCAGAATATATATCGGGTTTCAAATTTTGGCGCAAAGACAGCTATTTCGTGGGGAGGAGGTAAGTCGATTACATCGACCCCAGTGTTCTACTGTTCTACTCTGTGTGTGTGTGTGTGTGTGTGTGTGTGTGTGTGTGTGTGTGTGTGTGTGTGTGTGTGTGTGTGT
>NC_068997.1:21258076-21259406 GCF_001194135.2 Octopus bimaculoides
ATATATATATATATATATATATATATATATTGGTTTCAAATTTGGTACGAGGCCAGCAGTTTCGAAGAAGGGTGTAAGTCGATTACATCGACCCCACTACTCAATTGGTACTTATTTTATCGACCCCGAAAGAACGAAAGGCAAAGTTGACTACAGTGGATCTTGAACTCGGAATGTAAGGACGGAAGAAATGCCGCTAAACATTTTGCTTGGAGTTCTAATGATTCTGCTAGCTCGCCGCCTTATTAATTTAATTAATTTAAAAATTATTCATATACGAAATATCTGGGATTGTATCATAAAATGTCTCTAAATTCTATTTTAAAATGCCGGGTTTGATTTTTCAGCTATTTTCTATGAGTCTAGTCAAGCAAACCCAGCAACAAACATTGCCTTGTTCTCTCCTGGTTCATAAAGTTAGATATGCGTCTGTGTTATTCTTGCTTAACATGAGTTTCGTTCGTTCATTTGTTTGCAGGCTAATTCGCTCTAGTTATATCCGTGTCTACGTGACTAAATTGGTTATGAACACTCACTTGAGCGACTTCCTCAAAAAATGTGAACTTTCGATTATTTGATTATTACCGTGAATTACGATATTATGATATATGTGAGTGCGTATATGTGTGTATATCTATCTATCTATATATATATATATATATATATAAACGCATAGGAACACATACACATACACGCCCAGACGCACTTATGCACATATATAACAAAGTGTATGTGTACCTCTGTGTGTGCTCCGAGTGTGTGTAAGTACATGTGTGCGTATGTGTGGGAAAATCCAAGAACGAAATATAACCACACCCGTTCACTTCATTTTGTCTTTCAAAGTTTACATGGAGTGACTGAGGGATATAGAAAAACCACACCCTTTGTTAAATGTCTCCTTTTTTGATATAGATAAATAGACAGACTGATAGATAGATAAGGACGTAAGAAGATATATATAATTTTTTTTCCTGGTGACGGATGGTTTATGAGATTACCCTGGTTTTCCTGTCCATAAAGGGTTTAACTTTATGGCGTATCTTCAGACCGCAAGACTTGTTGGCCAATGACCTTTTTAAAGCTTGGAGGGGAAAAGTTTGGCTTATCTCCCTTTGCTAATGGCTATCGACTTCCATCGATCAGCTATGAGGGTAAACAATAGGGGATTATCTCCCTCTCCTGAATCGTGGCAAGGTATGGACGGTTTTCGGAGTACCGAGGAAATTATGTATAAATGAAGAATTCTACGAGGTATAGTACAATGCAAAATACCGAAGGAACTTCACCTCTTATATCGCACCTTTCTTCCTCCTTTAACGCCGATGTGATA
>NC_068997.1:21260753-21263830 GCF_001194135.2 Octopus bimaculoides
TGTATGTATGTATGTATGTATGTATGTATATATATATGTATATATATATCATATGAACGGATATGTTAGAACAGTTGTTTCCATGGCAGGAGTGTGGGGTATATATGTGCTGATATACATCTGTGTTGCAACGGTTAAATGTTGAAACACCAACTAACATTTGCACAATGATTGCGAATGCAACTGTCAGAATGGTTATGTAACAGAAACATAGATAAATGCATTTACTACAGCACGTGCAAAAGTGATGGATGTCAGAAACAATGATAGGAGTCACAATAATGATTGGTCTTGCTGTTTTGATGCTTCAGCCACCTTCAGTCACAGTTCTTCAGTCCCAGTGCTCTTGAACCCCAGCTCAAGCGTAATTTAGTAGACGAGATCAAATGTATTCTAGCTGTAGTGAACGTCCTGTCAATTTCTAAATTTAAAACTATATTCACCAATGTGTTCCTCCAATTTAAGGCGGTTCTGAGAACAATTTCTTCTCGGTAAATGGTTTTTCATGACCGCTGTGTAACAACACGATCGCAATACTGATCAATACCAACTGTTCAATATATAATGTTTTCGAATTATAGAAAATTGATGATGGTATCAATACGAACCGATCTAATTCAAGTTATTATATAATGAATATTTTCTTCCAGATTACAATCCAACTCTATCCTAGATTAGTTTAAAAGCTAAGCTCTTTCATAAATATTTAATCTTAATTATTATAATTTTGTCGTGCCCTCAGTTTTAGTAGGGATTACTCCTTAAAACTAAATATCTGTGTACTTCAAGAACAGTATAATTTCTTCCAGAATTTTCTTACACTTTTACAGATGATTTTGTCGCTATTATCTTTTTTTTTAAAAAAATGCGAAATAATTATATTTAAAAATCCAAATAACACGTTTTAATAGTCTCGTGTCGATTATTAATTAGAATTACTAAATTGATCATTCCAGTTGTCAACAACGTTATAGTCAAAAGACCGCATCAAATAAGATGTAATCACTGCGCCTGACATGAAAGGCAGCGTTGAAGAAGGCAGCTTTCCTTACTATAACAAGATTACAAGATTGCAAATATTTTTTTTAAAATCTACCTAAAACGCCAAACCAACAACATCAGCAACAAATCTGTGTTGATTCGAATTTTGTTTTTTTTATTTTTTTCTGCTTTAGGTGGTGGTACAAATGTGCAGAATCGTTTTAACTCCATGTCTCTCCACGACCTAATTGGTATGTTGCTACTTCCTCAATATCTAACCAGGCTGCTAAAACATTGTACTTTTTTTTATATATATATATTTTAAAACGTATTTTAAACTGGTACACTTTGATAAATTAATAAGGTACACCGGACAATGCAGACGTGTACCAAGATCTCTTGTTCAGTCGAACATTAGTGTTTTATAGTATCGTTTTGTTCCACGTAGTGCGTTGCTGATTACTCGGGGGTACTAGTGATAATACTGTGCTGTTTTCTTCTAGATTAAATCAATAAAGATAGATAAGAGAGAGTCTATCACCTCGATAAACTAGCATTTCCATAGCAACTTACCTGCATGATCAAGGCCCTTCATACTTAACAAATCTGAGCTTCGATCACATACATTATTACCATTATCCAACAAGGAAGAGTGGAGATTGTACAATTTAATATACCATAATTTACTCTCGTCAGTATAAAACTTATATTGCCAAGATCCATGAGGAAGGAGCTTAATACAGACTGATTAAAGTGTCTCTTTAATTATCAAACATAACCAATAATAGCCGTCACTCTTAAGCGAGAATCACATGGTGGCATGTACCATTCTTTCACTGCTTGTTTTAAGAGCTGATGTAGTTGCCAGCAGACTTAGACACCCTTTCAGTCAACCACTGCGTGGCTCAGTGGAACATGGAGGACATGAGAGCTGGAGGGAGAGAAATCTGCACCGGCATTCACCTGACAGCCATTTTCAGCTGTGTAGATTGGAGTAATGTGAAATAAAACGCTTTGCTCGAAGATACAACGCACTATCCGGTCTAGGAATTGAACTTGCGCCCTTACGTTCGTGAGGACCTAACCTTAACCGCTTAGTAACTATTGTAAAATTCATCCCCTTCGTTTGAAACATTCTACTGATTATTTGTCCACCTAACTAAAAAGATCAAAATCTAGGGAAATACAGCTCTTCATCGCACCAGACGTAAGAACTCCTTCCATTATAATCAATCTTCAACAAAAATGACTAAGTAAAAGACAACTGTAGGTGCAAACGTGGTTTTCTCCATATAGTAACAACGGAAAGATATATTTCAATACATATTTTTAACGAATATATTCTCTAACGGGTAGATCTAAAGGAACTGGTAGAGTTTACGAATACAATAGATGAGAATAGAAATACGTTATGTTTCCAAATTTCTCACAAACTATTATTGTAAACATCTCTACAGATATTTTTATCCATGCTATAACCCTGAAACAGGCGTAAAAGCAAAGTTTTGCGGTCAAAACGCTCGAATGAGCCACAAAACATTATTGTATAGATGAATTAAGACATACATACACATACATATACATACCTTCCTAAACGTACATATATATATATATATATGCGTGTGTGTGTGTATGCGTGTGTGTGTGTGTGTGTGTGTATGTGTGTGTGTGCGCGCGTGCGTGCGTGCGTGCGTGCTTTATCTTTCATTCTGTACATATCCGACGGAAAATAATGAAAAATACGTATAGAATAATCCAATAGAAAATGTACTAAGTTATATGTACTAGTGTCTATATAATCGTAAGTATGCATAAATGTATATACGTATGTTCGTATGTATGTGTGTGTATATACATATATATACGTACAAATATATAGCGGTATAAATTGTATGTATATATATATATATATATATATATATATATACACTCACGCACACACATACGCACACACACGAACACATATCTGTCTTTTTCTCTTTAAATTCATGTCTTTATATATCTGTCTGTCGATTTTTCTTTATGAATAACCTTATACATATATCAGCGTTGTTTGCGTGTCTGTGTATGCGTGTATATATATATATATATATATA
>NC_068997.1:21265082-21266326 GCF_001194135.2 Octopus bimaculoides
TATATATATATACATATATGTATGTATGTATGTATGTATGTATGTATGTATGTATGTATGTATGTATGTATGTATGTATGTATATGTGTGTGAGTCAGTGTTTGTCCCCCTACCATCGCTTGACAACCGATGTTACTGTGTTTACATCACTGTAACTTAGCGGTTCAGCAAAATGGACAGATGGTATAAGTACTAAGCTTAGAAAGGATAAGCCCTGAGGTCGATTTCTTCGACTAAAGAGAGTGCTCCAGCATGGCCACAGTCAAATAACTGAAGCAAGTAAAAGAGTATGCAAACGTACATACGTATATATAAGTATGTATGTATGTCTATAGATTTGTAGAGTACTGAATATTATTGGAATGATATACACATATATCATTGTGGTCGTTTATGTATACACTTTTAGTCAGTGTGTATGAAGCCAGCCGCTTGTGTTTAATCAATTTAGATGTCGTTGTTATCTCCCTTGGCCGTCTCAACAAAATTTGTCATTAACGCGAATAATTTTCCTCATTGAAAGTTAAAAGTTCAATTAAATTATGATTTCACTCATTACTGTGTATCTCTGCTGTTTAATCAAGTTATATTTCCCATTTATCTTCCATACAGTCTCTACAAAAATTTGTCATTGACACCAATGATTTTTTTCTCCTCAATATAACTTCAAATGAAGTTGAACTTGTGTTGAATAGCCTCACTAATTACAGTATGTTTCTGGCACCTAGCTATAAGTTTTTCATGCAGATGGCAAACCTTGGCCAAGTTTCTACAGCATATGTAGACGCGCGTGTCTGTCACAATTTAAGTTTATGCCCTGTGGAATACGGTTTCAATTTATTAAAATAGGACATTAATGGCAAAACAGTTCCTGCGAGTCTGCTGGAACAATTACCGTAACACAATTTACAACACAACTTGCACACAGAAACAATAGTAAGAAATCCCCTCCTCACTTCCTTTTTCTCTTTCTGTCCCTCCTTCTCTTTCCCTCTCTCTCTCTCTCTTTCTCTCTCTCTTTCTCTCTCTCTCTCTCTCTCTCTCTCTGATTCTCTACCTCTCTCTTTTTTTCTGCCTCCCATTCCTTTCTCGCTTTCTCGCAAAATAAAAGTGTGTATGTATGTGTGTATGTATGTATGTGTGTGTGTGTGTACATATGTTTGATTATGTGCGTTTGTGTGTGCGTGCATACGCATACGTATATGCATACAGGACGCACACACGCACACACACACACACATGTA
>NC_068997.1:21266589-21268106 GCF_001194135.2 Octopus bimaculoides
TGTGTGTGTGTGTGTGTGTGTGTGTGTGTGTGTGTGTGTGTGTGTGTGTGTGTGAGTGTGTATGTATATTGTACGTGTGTGTGTGTATTTCTTGCCATCTGCCACTTTGTATGTCTCTCTTTTCTCTCTCATATACACATACATACATACATACATACATGTATACATACATACATACATACATACATACATACATACATACATACATACATACATACATACATGTACGTACGCACTTCGGTAAATATGTATGTGTGAAAGTATCAGTTTGTCTGTGTTTGGCGCTTTTTTTTTTTCTTCGTTCATGTCTTTGCGCGGGTGTACAATTTATTTTATCGGTATTTGTGTGTTATCGCATATTACTGTGCACTTTACGCCTGAATGTATCCATGTGTGCGTACGTGCGTACGTACGTGCGTACGTGCGTGCGTGTGCACGTGTGTATGCATGTCTGTGTGCAAGAGCATATCCATGTATGTGTACAAACTTAGGAGTGTCCCTGTGTGTTTTGCGATAACAAAATATTTTTAATATAAGGGGATAAAACAACAAGCCCCTTCAATATGGTTTCCTAAGACCCTGTGATCAATTATTCTTTTAACTACGACCTAAGTATGAAGAACTCCCAGATAAATCTTGATAAATATGTGAATTTCAGAAGACAGAATTTCCAGAGAATCAACAGATTTTGTTTTTGTTAGAAATAAGCTATAAATAAATTAAGAAACTTCCTTACGGTAATACTTCGCTAGTTTAGTGTTGAATGGTGAAATAGTAATAGTGGTGGTGGTGGTGGTGGTGGTCGTCGTCGTCGTCGTCGTCGTCGTCGTCGTCGTCGTGTAACTGCTGCTGGTGGAGCTAGTGCAGCAGCTGATGCTGGCATAGCAGCTGGTGCTAGTGCTGCTGTTGGGGCGGACCTCCGTCGTTCGACGATGAGGATTCACTTGTTTGACGAACTGAATGACCTATTCCTGAACTAACGTGTAAATGGCTGAGTATTCCTCAGGCACCTGTACTCTTAACGTAATTCTTAGACGGTATCAGAGTGGCACAGTGTATGATAACGCTAAAACTCTTTTTTGAATTTCACGTATAATCCACCCGACGGGCTTCTATACAGATTCCGTATACCCAATTACTCCCACAAGGTATGGGTAGAACCGATGCAAGAGAGCTGTGGTTTTCGACCATTCTTTCCTTATGGAACCCTTTGAATGGAATTTTACTCTGCTGGACCCCAATAACCATTCAAAGTTTAAAAAAATACCATTAAAGTTTTATAATTAAATTTTATTGGGAATTACTCTCTTTACTCTCTTTTACTTGTTTCAGTCATTTGACTGCGGCCATGCTGGAGCACCGCCTTTAGTCGAGAAAATCAACCCCAGGACTTACTCTTTGTAAGCCTAGTACTTATTCTATCGGTCTCTTTTTGCCGAACCGCTAAGTTACGGGGACGTAAACTCACCACCATCGGTTGTCAAGCGATGTTGGGGCGGACAAACACACACACACAA
>NC_068997.1:21268869-21274423 GCF_001194135.2 Octopus bimaculoides
GCACATTTCTACAGTAGCAGCAGAAGGAGGAGGAGCAATAGAAGCAGCAGCAGCAGTAGTAGTAGTAGTAGTAGTAGTAGTAGTAGTAGTAGTAGTAGTAGTAGTAGTAGTATCATCATCATCATCATCATCATCACCATCACCAGAAGCAGCAGCAGCAGCAGTAGTAGTAGTAGTAGTAGTAGTAGTGGTAGTAGTAGTAGTGGTAGTAGTAGTAGTATCATCATCATCAGCAGCAGCAGCAGCAGCAGCAGCAGTGGTAGTAGTAGTAGTAGTAGTAGTAGTAGTAGTAGTAGTAGTAGTAGTAGTAGTTGCAGCAGGCACTCCACATTTGCCAGGTTAATCTTCTGGCCAAGGGCAAGTACCCCTTGCCGGTTTCATTTTCCGTCCGGCATTCACAAACTATGAGTAATCTCATTCACACGAACCATACATGCCACTCTCACACCAATTAAACACCACAAAGAAATTCTCATAAACACCGTCAAAGCCGTAAGCTTGTTTGGACAAAGTTTCCCAACAATTATATATCAAGATGTCACTTTTCCCGGTGAGTTTTCTTGCAACTTACAAAAGCCAGGATTTTTCTGCCTTAGAAAATATATTGTGATGTATGATAACATTGCGAAAAATGATTTAAAAATTCATTTGCATATTGATAATTAATTGCTATTTCTCACTGAAATCCATAGTGACCTCTCGCTGAACCTCGGGTACGAAACGCCGCTGCAGAATCTATCTCGAATGGCAATCTTGTCCAATTTGACGACCAGTACCTAGTAGCTCTTGGAAGCCAATTATTTCTGTTAGTTGTCTATTGTGTTCTAGGAGAAAATCGTCTGAAATAGCCGCTTCAGTTGCGTTTAGATACGAATATGCCCCAAGAACGTCGTCACTCGTACCCGTAGCTAAACTTGTACGAAAAAGAAAAGTACAGAACTGAGTGCTCAAAAGCATTCCATATGACCACTATCCGATCCTATGCTTCGATTAAACAGCAACAGCAATAACTGTAATAATAATAATAATAATAATAATAATAATAATAATAATAATAATAATAATAATAATAGTCAAGACGAAGAGCGCGATTCGATTGTTAGATATTTTATTAGTTGAACGATATTTCAACAGTACGTCTGTCTTTGTCAATTTCAAAATAAGAAGTGATAAAAATTCAAGCCTTAGGTATAATAAAAAAAATATTCAGACAAATACAGAACAAAAACACCAGGACTTACAAATATATATAACATACAGAAAATTGCACTACTGGGTACTGCACACATTCTACAAAACACTTTCAATACAGTAAACATAAGAGCACCACAGCAAACCACAGCACATACCCAAGGCGCACAGAGCTGCGCTCGGTAGTGAAGTGAAAGCACGTTATAAAAATAAAACTACTGAACAATGATAATAATAATAATAATAATAATAATAATCCTTTCTATTCTAGGCACAAGATCTGAAATTTTGAGAGAAGGGCAATTTCCTTAGATCTACCGCTTGTGCTCAACTGGTACTTATTTGCTTGATCTGGAAAGGATGATAGGCAAAGTCGACCTCGGCGGAGAACGTAAACACGGACAGCTACCGAAAAGGCTGAAGAGTATTCAAATTGAGACGCCTGTTGTCAAACTGCAGAAAAATGCGATCGTGTAATCCGAAAGGATCTTAAGAAAGACTTTTCTGATGTGAGGGAGTTTGTTGTCACCACACCTCAAGGATAGCGCACTTGCTAATTAAATGAACATAATAGATTGGTGGCATTTCGTCCGTCTTTACGTTTTGCGTTCAAATTCCGTCGAGGTCGGCTTTGCCCTCTGTTCTTTGATGGGGTCGATGAAATAAGTGCCAGTGGAGCACCAGCGTCGTCGTAATCGCCTGCCCCCACCCCCACAAAATTTCAGGCCTGGTGCCTGAAATGACTATTGTTAGAATTATTGTTGTTGCTGTGATGGTGGTAGTGGTGGTAGTGGTGGTGGTGGTCGTCGTCGTCGTCGTTTTTGTTGTTGTGGTGGTAAATGTTGTTGTTGTTGTGGGAAGAATAATCGAAGGCAAGATTCAGCTCTTCGAAACGCCAGTGTTAAAACGGAGGTAGCTGATGAAGTAGAATGTTCTCTATGTGGTTTGTGTGTTTTCTCGTCTACGTTTTGTTTGCAATGTCCTGTACCCAGATATGCACCTATACATACAGGTGGATGTCGGTATGCACATACCTGTACGTATATATACATAAACTCATTTACTATTTGTTTATATATATATATATATATATATATATATATTGTAAAGACAGTAAATGAATAAAGGAAATAAAAAAAATGAAAAGAAAAAACTTCACGGTGGTATGAGCACGGCACCGAGTGGATGGTTACGTGTTGCGTCCACAACGCCAAATATTCACTGATGTAATCTGTAGATTGAATACATGTCATAACCAGTCGTCAGACAGAGTTGGTAGCTATATGGAAACTAAACAATACCATTATACGAATATATACACTCACACATACACACAAACACACAAACATACACACACACATACACGTATATATGTATGCATACATATTTTATATATATAATTAGATATACATATATATGTATGTATATATAATTAGATATACATATATATATATATATGTATATATATATGTATATATATATGTATATATATATATGTATATATATGTGTATATATATATGTGTATATATATATATATATATATATATATATATATATATATACGCATGTACGCACGCACACACACACATATACACATATACACCTATATATATATTGTTTTCTCTTCATGTCTGTGTGGGTGAAAATGTATATAAACATACACACGCATGTATATATATATATATGCAAGCATATATATCTGTATATATACATGTATGTATATATGCATATATATGTGACTGTGTGCATACTTATATATACATACACAGATATATACATACACATATATATATGCATATGTATATATATATATATTGGTATATATATATATATATATATAGATAGATACATAAAGGAAGTTTATGGTTGACCTGTTTGTGAAGCTAATAGACACACAATAGAAACACACGCACCTATACACTGATTCAATTTTATAAAATAATTTAAATGCGTAGACGTGACAATGAATCGCCGCCAACACCACCACATAAGCAAAAATAACAACAAAAACAGCAGCAGCAGCACCTACTAAGTGTACGCTTGTCTGTGTACGTTTGTGTGTGCGAGCAACTGTGTGTTTGTATATATATATATATATATGTGTGTGTGTTTTTGTATATGCGTTTATGTATGATTGTATATAGGTGTGTGAATGTCTTTCAATATGTCTGACTGGTTTAAAGATTAATAACAACAGATGTATGATGACAAAGTTTTGGAATATAATGCAGTAGATACGATATTCATTTAAATATGCATTCCACTGTGTGTGTGTGTGTGTGTGTGTGTGTGTGTGTGTGTGTGTGTATGTGTGCGTGCGTGCGTGTTTGTGTGTGTCTGTCTGTCTGTCTGTCTGTCTGCTTGTCTGTCTGTCTTTATGATGTGACATGCATTCTTGTCCCACGTAAAAAAAATGTAATATTGTTTCATGAATGCATCCCGTTTTAAGAAATACAATTGTGTCCTGCTGAAATATATATTTTATTCTAATCTACATGAAATCAATTAATTTTATGCAGTAAAATTGCATAATATTACGAATACACACAGCTTTCACTGGTCTCATATTGTCGGTGCGTCCTGGGTAGCTTGCAGATGTGGGTAATGGCTAGGGGGCGTTTTTTTTTGTTTTGTTTTTTTGCAGTACATGGACAATCTACAACTGATTTCCGACCCGTGTTATTACAGATCAATCCGTGATGAGCGTAACATGCATCCAGTTTTTTAGAAACACTACTGTCCTGATAAAATTTATGCTTATTTTAATCTATATAAAATCAAATAATTTTATCCAGTAAAACTATATAATATTGTGAATACACACAGGTTTCAAAAATGTCGTATCCCAAAAAGTATATTTCACTGTATAACTTTCATAGTTACTCATAACATCACATTAAACAATAGTTATAGCTTTTTGCTTATTGAGAGCTTTAGTGGCTTCCACTCAACAATACCTTATATATTTTAAGAAATATTCATATTTAAATCTCTAAATACTGCTAAAATTGAACCTGATATTACGTTTCACAATAGTTTTCAATGCAGAAATAAAAACAACATAAAATTTTCAACATCCTTATTTACATTAAAATATGTGTTTTACATTGGTTGTCTAAAGTACGTTCTATGGCTTGCAAATTTATGTTTTCATGTTGCCAGGATGTTTCCTATTCTAGAATTTGGGTCTTGGTGTGATATATAGTATTCTGTTTTATGAGTTACTCCTATGATGCAGCCATATATTATGTAACTAGTTGGAAATATGGTTTATGTCGTATATATGCTAAATGTGGTCTATAAGTTTTTACCGAATGCAGAATCTGTTGTACCTGAACTTATGTATTGTAGTACATCCATACCTTGTTTCTCATGGAGTTTGGGTCCAAAGCACACATTGATAAATGAAACCGTGATAAATGAATTCCTGATAAATGAATTCGTGATAAATGAATCATCACGCATTTTGTAAATAAAATTAACCCATTGATTCATTGAAACCAAGCTCGCGGCCCACAACAGTGAAGTTTCCATCGTCATGTATTTTCTTAATCTCTCCATCTCCCTGTTGAGAATACACTAATCTGCATTATTAGTTGGGATCAGATAACCACGTATTTTCCCTATTCCACTGGTCGCGTGATTGGTTCCAGTACATAAACCTGTATAAAAAAAATATACGCAGCTTCGAAGCATGGGTATATAAACAAAAGCTATAGTCAGTGCATTCTGGATAGCTCGAAATCAGTCCGTGATAAGCATAACATAGTTCACAATGGAGCGTACTGCATTATTCCGGATCAGTGATGAACGACGCAACATGTATTATGTTATAGTTTTGCACTAGAACCTGTTCGGTACTCGTGAACTAATATTTGCTTCAGTCGTAACATTTCCCGGCTTAAATCTTTTGTGAACGATAATGTAAAAGATCGACTAAGAAGACATTTGATTATTGATACTTTGAATCTATGGGGACATTCGGTATCTCAGTAAATGAATAGACATTTATTTATAATAGTGGTGGAGTAAACTGAGGTGCATTATGCTCACCCTTATTTCAATTTACGAATAGGATGTTGATGTGATCTCAATCTTTGCTAGAGTTATGATATATTAATAAATATAAGGTGGATTTAATTTCAAGATTAACTTTATGCTTCTTCTACCTATTTGTCTCAATGATTATGTCATCGGCATACTTGATATAGATGTTTAGGAATACCTTACTTTTCATATTTGTATGTATGCAAATATTATTTGATATATATGTGTGTGTACAAGTATAGGTATGTATCTATATGCACATATATATATATATACATATATACATACATACATATATATATATATATATATATA
>NC_068997.1:21275128-21276214 GCF_001194135.2 Octopus bimaculoides
ATATATATATATATATATAATATATATGTATGTATGTGATGTGTGTGTATAAATACACACACAGATCGATCAACATTTTGACCAAGATTTCTTCCTATCGATCTATTGTAGCCAAATTAATTGAAGTGTTTATCTATCGATCTCTCTGTAAATATGATTATCGATTTAACAATTTCTTTTATCGATTAATCAGATGAAATTAATTATTCATAAATCTAAGCACTTTTACAAGTAAAAACAGTACACGTAAAACATACACACACACGCACACGTAGACAAAAATACATACGTAAACATACACACAAATACGCGCACATATACATACACAAATGCGAGCGAGCGCGCACACATACATACACACACATACGCACATATCTCCCACACACATTAGCAATTATTTAAAATTTTATTTTATAAAAAGATATTGTAGAATAAGGGTAATGAGAATGGTAGAACCAGGAAGAGGTTCCCGGTAAATGGGTGCAGGCTTAGGTGTGTTCACTTCGCGACCACCTGTTTCCGGGTTCTAAGGATTTAGGTTCAATTTTGTTGCCCAGCATTTCGGGTAAGTATCTCCTATCATAACCTTGGGGGTAACTAATCTAGTACCTACTGAGTGGAAATTGGTAGACAGAAACTGTGTTGAAGCTCCCTTAAGTTACGGAAATGTAAACACAATAACATCGGTTGCCAGGCGATGGTGAGTGGGGACAAACACAGACACAAAGACACACACATAAATACATACATACATACATATATATATATATATATATATATATATATATATATATATATAGTATACGACGGGCTTCTTTCAGTTTCAGTCCGAGGCTATAGTAGAAGACACTTGCCCAAGGTGCCACGCAGTGGGACTAAACATGGTACGATATTATTGGGAAGCAAGCTTCTTACTACACAGTTACCCCTATAAATATATGTAGATAGATAGATAGATAGATAAATAGATAGATATCTTTTTATTATATCCACACAGGGCTAAATACAGAAAATGGACAAATTACAAAGTAGAGCTTTTCTTGGGGGGGGGATAATTTCGATCAAAAGGGATCGCGGAAAAAAAGG
>NC_068997.1:21278457-21286290 GCF_001194135.2 Octopus bimaculoides
ATATATATATATATATATATATATATATATATATAATGTATGTATGTATGTATGTATCTATAATGACATTCTCTCTGGCTATTTAATTCAGATTTAGTCTCAGTGACTCAACAGAAGGCAGAGGGAGCGACAGAGAGGGAAAAAAAATATTTTATTGCCCATAAAATTAATTTTATAGTCCAAGATATGATTCTGGCGACTAATTAAATTAACTGTTACTTAGTAACACATTCGGCATTTTGATCCTAGATTAAGAACTGAAATATTAATAATAATAATAATAATAATAATAATAATAATAATAATAATAATAATAATAATAATAATAATAATAATAATAATGACGATGACGATGGCGATGATGATGATGATGATGATGATGATTTTGTAGCTATGAACAATTTGAGTTCATTTCTATTCCTGTAGTTGATACTTTCCATTGGAGATCGGGATCGGGGTGTGGGGTACACCATCCACCCGCCACACAAGAGACAAAACGTTATGTTTCTACAAGGATATTTTCGTAGACGATGTGTTAAGTGTTATTCATGGACATCTCAAATATGTTTCCACAACCCCAAAATTCCTTTCTATATCATAATGTCTGTCAAATGATTCTGAGACAGCTTTTGCCTTTTTAATGTCGTTGATCCCTGATAATTGCTTAATGGATCTTAGATATAAATATAGAATTGTTATTTTTATTTTAAATAGAGGTTTGGCGAAGTGCTAAACACGTTTTTGATGTTTAGCTCAACATATTGTGAACGTTTTGAGCTTACGAATCTTTTTTGTTATATTTTTTGTCTTTGTTCGTTTTGCGGATATCTTTTTATTTTAAATTATTTTTATTATATATATTTATTGGAGGCGCAATGGCCCAGTGGTTGGGGCAGCGGACTCGCGGTTTCGATTCCCAGACCAGGCATTGTGTGTGTTTACTGAGCGAAAACACCTAAAGCTCCACGAGGCTCCGGCAGGGGGTGGGGGTGGCGACCCCTGTTGTACTCTTTCGCCCCAACTTTCTCTCACTCTTTCTTCCTGTTTCTTGAGTAACGCTGCGATGGACTGGCGTCTCGTCCAGCTGGTGGGGGGGGGGATACACATACGCCATAGAAACCGGGAAACCGGGCCCATGAGCCTGGCTAGGCTTTAAAAGGGCGCATAAAAAATATATATTTTAAGGCAACGATTTAATAGAATCGTCAGTGCGTCAGACAAAAATGCAAAGCGGCATTTCTTCCGGCTCTTTCTATTCTATTTTCAAATTCCGCCAAGGTCAACTTGGCTTTTCATCCTTTCGAGATTAACAAAATACAGTACCAGTCAATTAATGGGGTCGATGTAATCGACCACCCACCTTACAATTACTGGAGGTGTGCCGAAATTTGAAACCATTATTATTACTTTTCTTACTTTTGTTTCCTCATCTTAAGCTATAGTAAGCTTTTTGAATATTCCTTACTATGAGAACAGTTTCAAACCCAGCACCAAAGTTTCAAACTTTTTCAATGATATGATAACTACACTCACCTTCTCCTCCCACACTTAACGACGCAATATTTAAAAATGAGTCTGACTCCACTCACTGAATTTACATACATTCCCAACCCTTGTTATCTGGAAGATCCCAAACACATGACGTGGCGCCCCTATAACGTCAAACTCCAGACAACTTCACAGCTTCCATGAGATGCCGTTTCCTTCCTGACGACCTTGTAAATTTTGGGTCGCTCTAAATATTTTCACATACCCTACCACTCTTTCGTTTTGACAGATCCCAAAAACACGACGAGGCGCTCCTTACTAAGTGATACTCCAGGCGGCACCTCGCGTTGCTGTTAATCTCAGTTGGCTCCGCAAATATCGTGCTGGGATCTAATCGATTCTATATGAACCTCAACCTTGAATTGAAGTATTGTGCTTACGTTTGAAACATTTACCGTATTTTATGACATTTGCATTATTTTCCCTCCAAAAAATCTCTCAAAACAATCACACCGGCTTCTATTTGCAAAGTTGAGCCTATCTTGGGGTTCAAATTTTGGCACAAGGCCAGCAATTCTGAGGAAGGGGATGAGTCGTTTGCGTCGACCCCAGTACTCAACTGGTACTTATTTGATCGACTTCGAAAGGATGAAAGGCAAAGTTGAACTCAGAACGTAATGGCGGAAGAAATGCTACCGCCGCGGTAACAATTCTGCGAGCTCGCCGCTTTAAATTTGAGCCTATATTAATTAACATGCTTCAACAAGGGGGCGAGCTGGCAGAATCGTTAGCACGCCGGGCGAAATGCTTAGGGGTATTTCATCTGCTGCTACATTCTAAGTTCAAATGCCACTGAGGTCGATTTTACCTTTCATCCTTTCAGATTCGACAAAATAAGAACCAGTTGAACACTGGGGTCGATGTAATTGACTTACCCCTCTCCAAAATGGCTGACCTTGTGGCAAAATTTGAAACCATATAAATGCACCAAAAACATTTTCTCCCCTAAATGTCCGTTGCTAAAATTGAGGTGCATCTAATATGCCCATGCATCTTTTATGGCAACGGTCCTAAACTCATTTGCACCACAGACCAGCTTCACAGAAAACCGGTTTCACGGACGGGGGAGGTCACGTGCATAACAAAGCACAGTACATTGAATAATATATAACTTAATTACTACATAAATAACACAATCCCCACCACCCACTGCAGACTGTGGTAGTCAATAAAATAGAAATATAGAAATAACATTCTGAAATTTATTCTTTTTGTGATTCCAAGCCCGGTTCTGATCTGCGATTTGCTTTTTGAGGACACCTGTTTTATGGCATGAAACGCAGTAGATTTTTCTCTGAAGATAAAGCAAACGCACCCCCACCCCCACCCAAATACACACACACACACACACACACACATACACACAAGTATACTCGAATTATTTAGTTTTAGCGATTAATGTTCTGAGTTCAAATCCTGCTGCAGGTGAACTTTGCTTTCACCCCACATCAGTAAATGAATGAACTACCAGTAATATAACTGCGGACCAATTCAGTCAACCATCCTTGTTTCTTCATATAGCAGCGTAGGAAATGTAAGAAATCACGTGATTTCTATTTCGTTCCATTGCGCGGGAACTTGGGCAAGTATAGCACTGGGCCTACGAATGCTTTGTTAGGGAACTTGACAGACGAAAGCTGTGTGGAAGCTCTATCTATCTTTCTATCTACCTATCTATCTATCTATCTATTTATCTATCTATCTATCTATCTATCTATCTGTTTGTCTGTCTATCTATCTATCTATCTCTCGATCTATCTATCTATCTGAGTTCAGTGAGTTCAACTTCACTGCGTGACACCTTGAGTGAGTGCCTCCTACAATAGCCTCGAGCCGACCAAAGCCTTGTGAGTGTCATATATATATATATATATATTTATATATATTTATATATATATATATATATATGTATATGACAGGTTTCTTTCAGTTTCCGTCTACCAAACCCACTCACTTGACAACCGTTGTTGGTGTATTTACGTCCCCCGTAACTTAGAGGTCCAGCATTAAAAACCGATAGAATACGTATCAGTCTGAAAGCATAAAAAGATTAAATACTGGGGGGTCAATTTCCCAGCATGGGCAGTGCCCCAGCATGACCGCAGTCTAATGACTGAAACAATTAAAAGATAAAATATAAAAGTTGCAATGCTGTTATCAGTCCGAATATGTTTGATGCACGTTCGAACTGGGGGACAAACTACTCACTGAATTTTGTCACGGAGAATATATCTCACTTGTTGACGAGATAGGTGCATATACACCTAGATCATCTCGCAGCGCCACTTACCTGGACTGTGAGATGTTAACATTTCGGAGTAATGTTACAAGCACTAAGTAGACGGCACTGAGAGCTGAATTAAGCGCTCCCTCTTCGTAGAAAATAAAGGATCTGATAACTCTCTCAGCTATAATCATATTTAAACTATAGTAAACATGCACTATGTCCTGCCCTCCCATAAGCTATTATATATTTATATTTCTCATGAATCATAAAACTAGCATTATTAATTCAATACTACAATGTGCTATATCTAACATCCCGTAGACTTCTATTTCTACCGCTACAAGCACCTCCGCCGTCTGTATAACCGTATTAACCATTCACAAAATGTGAAATGGCTTGCTAATATATACTCACTAATTCATCTCTCCTTTTCAGATCAAAATATTTAATACATTATAGCGTCATTATTGGTTCAATATCATCAATACTTCGTTCCTAATATCTAAAATATTCTCATATAATCCGATGTTTCGGCACCTCATTTTCCTGATCAGTCACACAGAATTACGCGGCCGATTGGTAGATTCGTTAGGGCGCCTAGGAAAGGCTGCTTGGAGATAATCGTCCCGGCGCTCAGTGCTCCGAGTTCAAATCCTGTCGAGATCGACTTTGCATTTCATCTTTTCAGAGGTCGATGAACATGGTATCATTTATGTTTTGGAGTATATTACTATTATTTCACTCAGTCTTTCTTTTTATTTTTTTTATTTGTCTCTTTCTGGAAGAAATCTGTTATTGAACTCAGAACATTAAAGACGGACGAAATGCCGCTAAGCATTTCACTCGGCGTGCTAACGATTCTACCAACTCGCCGCTTTAACAACAGTAATAATCCTTTCTACTATAGGCACAAATCCTAAATTTTTTTTTATGGAGGGGGAATTACATCGACCCCAGTGTTTCACTGGTGCTTAATTTATCGACCCGGAAAGGATGAAAGGCAAAGTCGACCTCGGCGGAATTTGTACTGAGAACGTAAAGAAGAACGAGATGCTACTAAACATTTCGCCCGGTGTGCTGACGATTCTGCCAGCTCGCCACCTTAACAACAACAATAATAATTGCAAATGATGTAGTCCTAGATAGACAATGACGGAATTTTTAGAATTTTTAGTCATATTTCTATTCGATCAGTACTTACTCGAAGCTAAACAACGACATCAGTAACAATGACAACAACGATGATAATTCTCTCACACTTGGGAGACGTTAGACACAAACCAATATCAGATTTATAAATATTCTATTTATAAACATTCTATTTCATTGAAAGACCTCACACATACACCCGCGCGCACGCACGCACACACACACACAGACGACAAGAGAGAAAGGGCAGGAGATTGGGAGTTAGAGATGGGGGGAAGGAAAGATGAGGAAGAAAGATTCAGAAAATTCTAAATAAGAGCAAATATTGACACTCTTGATAAGTGATTTCCAAGAGAACACCAGTTGTTATAATTGTACACTTATATTTTGTTTGATAACGGAGTCTTCATTGAATTATTTATTTCTACAAATACATTTTTTTTTTGTCTCTTGTTTGAGCGAAGCTATCGATAAATTATAGCGAAGGCGCATGAGCCTAGTGGTTAAGATATTCAGAGCAATCATCATTAAAAATCGTGGATTCAATTCTTGAAGCATGCGTTATGTCGTTGAATAAGGCTGTAAAGAGTGCTGTCTGGGTACTGGTACATCCCCTCTTCTTTCTTTCTTTCTCTCTCTCTCTCTCTCTCTCTCTCTCTCTCTCTCTCTCTTTCCCCAACCATCACTGCTTCCTATCGATCAATTAAGTCAACGGTGAAGTGCCTTAGAGGCTGTCTCCATAGGCATCTAAAACAATAAGAGAGAGAGTGCTCCATGTTACCAAGCCATACTCGCTCGCGAGTGACGGTCGGTTGTACTTTTTACTGTCTGTAAACTGTAGTTAGAAAAAGAAAAAAGAAACATGGTATATATATAACATTAAAGTTTCACATCTGTAATACAATGAGTTGAAAATGTTCAATTAACGGAGATTATCTATGCAACTAGTAGACAGAAACTCACTCTAGTGATGTTTAAAATCTTCAAACAACAATCAAACGAGATCACTCAAATAATATTAGACAAACGTAATTTTTGGAAACAAAAATAAAAATTCAAATCAGATTAAAGCTTTCTCTTGAGGTATATTTTGTTAACTAGTTATAAAGATGATCTCAGTTAATCGAAATTTTGCAGGGCACTCCATTACATGTATGAGACACTAAGTGTGTTTGTTATGCAAGATCCTCCTTAGTGACAATTTCTAACAACACTATAATAGAAAGACCACAAGACCTATTACCGAATAAAATGTGATCGATCTAGTTAATATCTACTCTTCTTAGTATTCATCAATGAAAGGACATTCAATTTTTTTGTTCATGGTACATTTAGTTAATTACAGCTTTTTATAGTATATACAAACAGATCAGAATATAAACATCTATAAGATACAAAATCATCTATGAACAGAAGATTCTTTCCCTGATGAAGTTCTAATAAATCTAGAAACTATCTCAGTGAATCCTACGCTTTACTTCATGAAAATTTTATGTGTTTATTAAATTCGTCAGGTGGGACTGAACCCGGAACCAGGTCGGGGAGAAGCAATAAAGGACTATGGACCATGGGAAGCTATAAAGGAATATGAGTTTCGAATTTCTGAAGAGAAATGGGCATTCTTTCTCTGATGAAGCGTTAAACATCTAGAAACTGATCAGATGAATTTCTTCATATATACGTGGTAATCACCTGGCTGATCGATAAACCCTGATAATATCACAATTTTGGTTACTTTTCACAACGAAAATAGAAAAAAAGGGTATATCTTACATTTGAAACTTAAGATTTCTAAATGACTCACAAACCAAGCAATTTTGAAGAGATGGGTGGGGTAAACGATATTGTGAACTCCAGTTCTTGGTTGAGAATATACATTATCGAGCCCCGAAAGGATGAAAGGCAAAGTTGACCTGGGTGGGATTTGAACGAAAAAAAAAGTCAAAAGAAATGCCACAAAGACTGTTCACGGTGCTCTAACGATTTGCCAAGTCATCATAACACTAAACTAATCATACAATAAGAATTGACACATACATGAATATACACGAACGTTACTAAAGAAGTGTCATCATAATATGTGTCATCATAAAACGTTGCTTGTCGTGTATATGAGTGTGTCTATCTATACATACATACACACACACACACACATATATATATATGCATACATATATACATATGTACATTTTTGTTTTCGTTTACAGATTATAACTTCAATGCACAAATACACCCGTACATGCAATACGCGTGTTACACATACAAAGATATTTGCACATATACATGCGTACAAACACACATATAAACATACGTACATACGTATACATATAAATTCATGCAAACATGTAATCAGGCATGCCAAACTAGTTCACATATCCGATATACGCGGGGCGCAAAAATACATGTACATTCACGAATATATAACAATATACACACAATGAAATACAAAAAATATACACACGTATTATCAGTCAGTTAAAAACATTGTCTTTAAATAATTTAGAAATTCCTTTCATGTTTTATCAAGCCTGAATCTCCAGAGACTTTGTAACCATGGCAATTTTTTCTCCTCTTTTGTTTTTCGTTTGTTTCTGGTTTTTTTTTTTTCTTTGGAATAACAATTCTTAGTAACAATGAACAAGTGACATCTCGCACATTGGTGGCAATTTGACATTAGTGACTGACATTGCCGACAATTTTTTTCCGTGTATAAATTTAACAGTTGCGGCAACTTTTGTAAATATCAATAAATATAACGACAGACTAAGACAGCGAGCTGGCAGAACCGTTAGCACGCTGGGCAAAATGCTTAACGGCCTTTCGTCCCTCTTTACCGTCTGAGTTCGAATTCCGCCGAAGTCGTCTTTACTTTTTATCCTTTCGCAGTCGATAAAATAAGTACAAGCTGA
>NC_068997.1:21286502-21287252 GCF_001194135.2 Octopus bimaculoides
AAGCTGAGCACTGAGGTCGATATAATCGACTTACTCCTTCCTCCTCCCACCACCAAACTGCTGGCCTTGTGATAAAATTTGAAACCAATATATAGCAGGATAGAGACATCCATGTGTAATCCTGCGATGGTCTGGCGTGCCGTTCCATCTAAGAGAGGGAATATATACGTCACAGAATTTGGGAAACCATCTTTACAAACCTATGGCTCGCGAAAATTCTTTGATCCGTTTTGATATATACAGAGTGATTCAAAAGTCTCCATACATAGGAAAAAATTATTTTTTTATATGAAACGGTTTATATGATCCCCCAGATCCCCTGATCTGACCCCTCTTGATTTCTATATTTGGGAGCATTTGAAAGGCATGGTGTATCGCGAAAAGGTTAAAAACATAAATTATTTGAAGGAACTTATCACAAACTCATTTGCACAAGTATCACCAGATGTGCTATTACGAGTGGGGTAAATGTATTGCAATGTGAATTGAAAACAATGGTAACCATATAGAGCCTGTTAAATAAATAAAAAACTGGGTAATGAAGCAACTGGAAACTCCTCATCGAAACCGACGGAGGATCCCAATTTTTTATATGTATGGTTGTATGATTACGTGTATGTTTGTGTGTAAGCATTAATGTGCGCATGTATGAATAAACTATTACACAGTTTCAATGGTAATTACAAAGGAAGAGAGAGGTAGGTATATGTATATATATATATATATATATATATATATATATATATATAT
>NC_068997.1:21288292-21290135 GCF_001194135.2 Octopus bimaculoides
ATATATATATATATATATATACATGCATGCGAACATAGATACATATATATATATATATGTATGTATGTATGTGTGTCTGTGTTTGTCCCCCCACCATCGATTGACAACCGATGCTGGTGTGCTTAGGTCCCCGTAACTTAACGGTTCGGCAAAAAGTGACCGATAGAATAAGTACTAGGCTTACAAAGAATAAGTCCTGGGGTCGATTTGATTCGACTAAAGGCGGTGCTCCAGCATGGCCGCAGTCAAATGACTGAAACAAGTAAAAGAATAAAAGAATATATATATATATATATATATATATATATATATATATTAATACTTGTCGCCAAGCCAACATGGCAGTCCCAAATATAGGACGAATGCTGCCGTGGATTAGCTCCAAGAGGCCATCGCCTCTAGCTAGCTATGTGACACACGAATCTGTGTCCTTTATAACCTTCGAACAGGGGAGGTCAGCAGCTTCCCCTTGCTGGTTTGGCATCTGCAGACTAGACTAGTTTCAGGGTGTTGCCCCTTGTCAATATATATATATAAAATGACATTTTTACGATAATAGTAGACAAATTTCTTTCACGATGTACTCTGTCGTTTAAAAAAGCAATTCGGATATCGGATAATTGTAGTCCCGTATTGATGTTTGAAACTCGAAAGTGATGGTCATGGCCGAACTATTTTTGATATTTTACTCAGGTGGACCCTCTAAGCATTCGCTGTTTAAAATATTTCAATATATATTTTTGTTATTAAATATTATAAGAAATTGTATTAAAAATCGTTAGAATATTTGCATTGTAGAAGTAAAACCAATGTATTGCACATGAATTTTAACAATAAAATCTTATATGGACCCAGTTGTGCACTACTGGTCTCTATGCGATCAGCTTTGGCCTGTGGTTAAACAAAAACAACGATGACAAGTTAGTAAGTTAAAAACCATTTGTCAGATGAGTCAAACATGGAGCCTGTATGACGTCATTTTATTCTGTTAGAGGTAGCAGCTGAATTTATATCAACCCATACTATTAAAAAACAATAAAGAAAGAAGCATTGGTTAAATGTAGTTCTAGATTCTGTATATCTGAAAAAAGAAACAGTCGTAATAACCATGACTAGCACGACTTTAATCGTAGGTCTGATCTATCAGAGATGAGCCGCCGGGGTCAAACAGCTCCAGCAACAACCAGCAATCCTGTGCAAGTGATAGCATTTGAACTGGTGACCTCTCGGTTGATTGTCCAACTACATATTGGACAGCTGGACCATCCAATTTCTCTGCGTGGAATTACCATACAAAATAGAAGAAGACATGATACATATTTTTTTCCCTTCCTTCCTTCCTTCCTTCCTCTACAGTTGACCTTGTTTTATGGTTTTGTTCTCTCTTAACCCGAACCCCCAAAGCTCCAAGTCCAAGGCTAACCTCTACTGCAAACCTCAATGCCTACATCAAAACTGAGAAATAATGAATATTTCAATAGTTACTGATAGACGACTAAGTTGGCAGCAGAATCTATGTTATAACGTTAAGGTTTACACGGCCAGATAAATAAATAGTAAATAGATGAAGTGTAGAGAGTAAGTTTCCGCCTAGATTCTCTTGTTTATTCATCTAAACTGCCAACAAATCCTTAGTAAGCCACTGATAAGACACTCGCTGTTCAAGACATGTTTTCGCTTGTGTGTAATAATATCTCCATATGTGTGTATGTGTCTGCATGAGTGTGCTTGTGTGTACATGTGTGTATGTGTGTGTGTGTACGTGTGTGTAAGTGAATGTCCATTTGTTAGTGTGTGTGTGTGTGTGTGTGTAAGTGAATTTGTTAGTGTATGTGTGCGTATG
>NC_068997.1:21292859-21294174 GCF_001194135.2 Octopus bimaculoides
ATATATATATATATATATATATATATATATATATATATACACACGCACATACATGCTCGCGCACACACACACATACATATACATGTATATATGTGTGTGTGTGTGTGTGTGTGTGTGTGTGTGTGTGTGAATGAATGAATCAATCAATGAACGACTTAAACAGTTCATTACAGGTAATTAATGAATAACTTCAACATTTATACTCATCTCAGATCACAACAAGCATCAGAGAAGAAAGGTAACCAATCTTAATAATATCCGTGATGTGTTTGGATTGTAATTACCAAGTCACATGCGTTGCATTCTGGGTTAAAAAAAATCATAATTCGTTACATATAACTATAAAAATAGAAACTCACCCAATAACAGAGTCCTAAATGAATTGACCCGTTAGAAATAACAACCAAATCGTCTCAGATCACACTTTATTTTCTTTTTAAAAAAGTGAAGGATGTTTTAAATAATGTAGTTCTAGATAACTCCCACCTCACACCACTCATTGAGCGATATAAAGTCGTGATAGACATGGTTGGAACGTTGTGATCCGCAGATCTGCTTTATCAGAGCTGAAATGGGACCAACAAAAACGGGCTTTACTAATAGCAGGAGGCATGAAAACGAGGGCAATGAAGAGTACAACAACTGCAAGGCTTCGTTTGTTTGAGTCGTTAAGTCAAGTGTCCAAGCTGAGGTGAAAATTTATCAGATGCTGGCTGACATATTAGTGACACTAACAGCTAGCAATAATGGTCAAACTGTGTTCACTTGACTGAGTGGATGTGATCGAGTGTTTATCTGGAAGAAAGAAGATGGAGCGAGTAAAGCTCAACTTTCTAGCAAACTAAGCTGAAGAGATTGTTAGGGACGACTATAAGTGAAGAAATTTACTCCCCAGTTTCATTTGTGGGACTGTAATTAGGGAAAAGCATATATATATAGAACTGAATACGGGGTACGGCAAAAAAAAAATGTACCTGATTCACCGTATTTGATAAACGTTTCAGCAGTAAACGCATGGTGTGAGTCAGTCCAAACCATGAGGGTGAATGATGATAATGATAATAATAATAATAATAATAATAATAATAATAATAATAATAATAATACCAATAATTGTCGGAGCCCTGGGAACAGTGAGCAAAAATCTCGAGAAGTAAATAGAACAAATAGGGGCTGCAATAAGCACTGCTTGGAACAGCTCGAATACTCCGAAGGTGGTCGAAAAATAAGTGGTGTTACCTTAGTTCACTGTTAGTGAACAGCTGATACCGTAGTACATCTCCAGCGTTAGAAGCTGCGGAAAGGCAATAATAAT
>NC_068997.1:21294230-21297229 GCF_001194135.2 Octopus bimaculoides
ATAATAATAATAATAATAATAATAATAATAATAATAATAATAATAATAATAATAATAATAATGATGATGGTTTCAAATTTTGGTACAGGGCCAGCAGTTTTGAAGCTGGGGCCAAATCGATTAAATTTACCCCTGTAATCAACAGGTACATATTTTTTTATCGACTTCCAAAGGATGAAACACAAATCCGAACTCCGCAGAATTTAAACTCAGAACGTAAAATAATAATAATAATAATAATAAACTTAGTTACGAAGGCACCTTTGCCATCTATCTAAATTCAGTAGTGGCAGGGTGTGGCAGAAATTAAATCCTGTTGGAGGTTTTTCTGGCACACATTTATAATCGAATATTCAGTCTATCTTATCGTTCCTATGTATCTTCACACCATCCCTTTTATTTTTCGATTGAATATTTATTTATTTCATGTATTGTGTTGTCACACTAAATATTCGTATGACCACATTTGACCGCTTTTCTCATATCGAGGACACAAGTTCAGCGTCCTCTAGTATTATTATTATTATTACTAATATTAGATATCAAAGTATCGATTTCATCTTTGGTTCCAATTCGCAGCCTGTTGTAACATTAACAAGTTATTGCTTATTCTTGGAAAGTGCACATCGATTTATCAACAATAATTTTCTTTAAAATCAATTCGATAATTAACCGAAAGTAAAACATTACAAAAACACAGTGATAATAATAATAATAATAATAATAATAATAATAATAATAATAATAATAATAATAATAATAATAATAATAATAATAATAATAATAATAATAACATGAGCAACACAAGTGACAGTTTCGGTTCGGTCAATGAATTTTTGTCGACTGATACAGTAAACAAAATTATAGATTTTCGAAATTTCGATTTTATTTATTTTATTTATTTGTTTATTCATTTATCTATTTTCGTGTATTTTTTTGTCTTTGTGTAATATTTTGTGTTTTTGTTTTCTTAAATAACGAATATATGAATTTCAGTATAAAATATCTTATGTAAAGACATATTGATTTCTTAGATTGGTGTAGGGACAAAAGTTCATAGAGAAGAGGTATTGTCAATTAATAAGACTTCCACTAAGACGACGGTAATACTTTCATAGTTTAAATTTATCCACAGTTTATAGCTTAAATGTATCCACAAATGTAGCTAATCCCTTCCTTATACTAATCAATGAGCACTTCCCCACTTCACATATATATCAAAACAGCTCCAACGAAAATTATGCTAAGGTAAGCTATAGTTGTTCGGTTTATATAATATTACACACATCTACCTCGAAAATTTTGAGTCTATTAGGTGGTCTCTTAAAATAACGACCAAAGTCAAAATCCTTGACCTTCTCAGGATATGTATGTATATAATGTAATAAGCACAATATAGGTTTTTATGTGCCACTATTAGATTCAAGTGATGAGAGCATGCCAGACAGTATTTTTCAACACGTCTGGTGTCTAAACACAATCTTCAGTGAATGGCCACGAGGCAGTGCCATCATACAACAGTACACTATATATAGCGGCCAGATTGGAACAATATTGAGTATAACCAGCCGAAATTGCGAAGATAATCTGGATCTCGACTGAGGAAAGAAAACTCCGAATGACCTGTCCTTGTTTTCTTTGTATCGTCTATCTGGATGTTTTGTTGTCCCTTTCTTGTATCACCTAACTCTCTGGATGTTTTGCGTTCTTGTCCCATTTTGTATTATTTATATATATATATATATAGTGGTGTACGTACACTTTGTCTTATATATATATATATATATATATATATATATATATATATATATACATACATCAGTATGTATGTATGTATATTTCAGTATGCTGGGCTATTAAAAGTGTAGGACTCATCTTGGAAGCTGAGATATTTGCATCTACGTTGCTGATAATATGCACAGTGCCTCGTATTCTAGAGAAAACGATAACACTCTATGTGAGCCTTTCATTTTATACTTGATCGTTTAATGCATTTTATGAAACTCAACTTGAAGCATGTACTGAATAGCATAATGTTGAGAAAATCAACTTTCCCCGAACCAAAAGAAGGTTGGCATAATCTTTTGAAAGCAAACTATTCCAAACCTGTATTCATTGGTTCCGTGTAATATCCTTATGTATAAGCTCAAGCAATACCCATTTAACATACCTACAGACATACGGATATAACTACATACACGCATACAGATATTACATTATGTTATATAATACAGCACTAATGTTTTTTATGTATACAGGTAAGCACACACACATATACATATGTAGTCAAACGTTCGTTGAAGGATTACTCAATAGATTTATGCAGAGTAATAACATATGTATTTTTACAAGGAAATCGTTCAGTAACACACACATACACTGATAGGCATTCCACTCACATCTTATTGCCTCTTTTCGCATCCTTTCACCATGTCTGTATCGTTCATTTATCAGTTTTCGGTTTGGTTTTGTTTTTTTCATCAGAATACTATTTCTCAGATGAGGATAGTATTAGTTCTTTAAGGTCGTCCAATGTTTCTCAGCCGATCAATGTTAAGATTGAGTAAACCGATCAAAGAACGAACCTATAATGATTATCGGAAACAGCTGTAAGTGTGACTTACTACAATAAAAGAATATGTAATGACAACTATTTATACTTTGTCTTGTATATTTATATAGATAGATAGATAGATAGATAGATAGATAGATAGATAGATAGATAGATAGATAGATAGATAGATAAATAGATAGATAGATAGATAGATCTTTAGTATATATGCTATATATGAATACTTGTATAATATTATACTATATTATACTATATTATATTATATACGTATAACAATTAAATTTCTACTATAATGTATATTTCTTTATTTGGATATTGTTCTCTTCCTTCCTTTCCATAAATGTTTTGTATGTGTATTTGTCAGCCTCAGTGTCATTTATATATATATATACACGCATACATACATACATACATACATACATACATA
>NC_068997.1:21297329-21298189 GCF_001194135.2 Octopus bimaculoides
ATATATATATATATATATATCTGTAAATAATATGTGACAATTATTCGGTATATATATATATCGTCACTACGACGATGTTTCAACCTCTTATAAGGACGGTTCCATCCAAGTTGCACTGGTTTAATACATATTATATTGTTAAGAAGTGTTCCTTCAATAAATATATTATAAATATCAAATATTATTAAGTAAGTAAATGGAGAGATTTAATCGATACAAATTAATTAATTTATTAATTAACATTGCCTACAATTGTTTCCGTGTATATTGAAACAATTGCAGGCAATGTTAATTAATAAATGAATTAGTTTATATCCAATAAATCTCTCTATTTTCTTACGTAATAATAATATATATATGTATGTGTGTGTGTATGTATATGTGTGTATATATATGCATGTATATTTATGATTATATATATGTATGATACTCACACACTACCTATATATATATTTATACGTGCTTGTACATTTGTATACTTACATACACACGAACGCAAACACTAACAACTTTTGATGTGTGTGTGTGTTTGTACACGTGTGTATACGTTCGTACCTCTGTGTGTGTGTGTGTGTGTGTGTGCGTGTGTGTGTGTGTGGGTGAATACTTTAGCCTTTACCCATCACGCACTGGCAGACATTTACGCATGCTGAAAGCTGATTGGTTCGTTTATTTTGCTCATGTATGTGAATACCAAATGGTTGGTGCACACGGAGTTAAACCGACTTGAGTGCGAAAACCTACTACTACTACTACTACTACTACTACTACTACTACTACTACCACCACCACCACTGCTAATTCTTCTTCTTCTTCTTGCTGTGTTATATATGCTCAAACAGAGACTCATATCTCAACAT
>NC_068997.1:21299350-21299911 GCF_001194135.2 Octopus bimaculoides
TATATATATATGTATGTATGTGTGTATATATATATATATATGTACCTATGTATGTATATTTGTATGGACATGTATATAAGCACACACATATACATCCATGTGTATACGTAAATACACACACATGCTCACAGCGCCATAGATCTATATCGTTGTTATACACATTTCTCATTTATATTATACATGTGTGATTGAGTATAGATGTATCATGTGACTGTTTGAGCAATGTCTCGGTTTGTATGCGTTTGTGTATTTGTGTGTGTGTGTGTGTGTGTGTGTCTGTGCGCGTGTGTTTTCCTCCCCTTATGCAAATATGTAAATACAGGCATTGGTTGGCATGTATGTATGTGTGTGTGTGTGTGTGTGTGTGTGTGTGTGCATTTATCTTTATATGTGTGCGTCCATATCTGCTAACATATCTGTTTGTCTTGTTAAGACGCCAATTTCACGCCAACGTAGCTCAAACGTAGATTCTTCTCTGCAATTTCCGAGTGAGTCATTTGGCAGCAGAATCTTCCTAAGACAAAAAAAAAAAACAAAAAAAAAACCCTATCGAGAGCAAAC
>NC_068997.1:21300281-21301735 GCF_001194135.2 Octopus bimaculoides
AAAATAAATAAACACCTTGGGCAAGTGTCTTCTAATATAGCCTCGGGCCGACCAAAGCCTTGTGAGTGTATTTGGTTGACAGAAACTGAAAGAAGCCCGTCGTATATATGTATATGTATGTGTGTTTGTGTGTCTGTGTTTGTCCTCCCCTCCAACATCGCTTGACAACCGATGCTGGTGTGTTTACATCCCCGTAACTTAGCAGTTCGGGAAAAGAGGCCGATAGAATAAATACCAGGCTTACAAAGAATAAGCTTCCACACTACTTCCGTCATACAAATTCAACCCCAGTCATTGATCGATCCACGTTATAGAGGAAGACACTTGCTCAAGTTGTCGCGTCGTTGAACCGAACTCGAAAAACGCGGGATTGCAAAACGAGCTTCTTTAAAACTCACAACTATATCAGTCAGCAAAGGTTGAACAAACCTAATATATGTCAAAGGAAAGCTAGCTGTGACTATCATGTCTTATTTAAGACACCACATTAATATCAACATTATCCAGTGTGTATGTTTCTGTTATTTTTTTAAAGGTAGTAAGGCGTCTACAGTAGTAGTAGTAGTAGTAGTAGCAGCAGCAGCAGCAGCAGCAGCAGTAGTAGTAGTAGTAGTAGTAGTAGTAGTAGTAGTAGTAGTAGTAGTAGTAGTCGTAGTAGTAGTAGTAGTAGTAAAATTATTATTATTAGTAGTAGTACCATTAGCAGAAAATGTAGTAGTAGTAGTAGTAGTAGTAGCAGTAGTAGTAGTAGTAGTGCTATTAGTGGTAGTAGTAAAATTATTATTATTAATAGTAGTACCATTAGTGGAAGATGTAGTAGTAGTAGTAGTAGTAGTAGTAGTAGTAGTAGTAGTAGTAGCAGTAGTAGTGGTGGTGGTGGTAGTAGTAGTAGTAATAGTAGTAGTAGTAGTAGTAGAAGACGTAGTTAGTGGAAGTTGGTGGTTGTATTGTTGCTGTCGTTGTTGTTGCTGCTGGTGGTGGTGTTATTGTTGTTGTTGGTGGTGGTGTCGTGATGATAATGGCATTGGCGATGATGATGATGATGCTCATATAATAAGTAGGCCTTTTGAGAAAGCGTTGTTTATTAGTTTATTCTAGAAAATTAAATGGTAAAACCAAAACGAGGGAAAAAAAAAGTGAAAGGAAAAAACCAACAACAACATCACATCATCTCCGAACTGTATGCAAATTAATGCGTGTATATATACGAGAAGAATGAAATAATTTCCATCTATAGAGTCTGGTCTTATTATAACACACTGTTCCAGCATCCATTCTGCTTCAGTCTCTTCTCGGCTTGTCTCACCCTGAGATAATCCAGTAAGCCAATATCCGGTGCTGTGGCCATTAAAACGCTCATTTGCATAATAAATGCGAAGCCATGAAACGAACGAAATATCATTCATAGCACGAACATGTGGACTATGTATACAGTTACACACTCTTTCTTTCTT
>NC_068997.1:21301993-21302707 GCF_001194135.2 Octopus bimaculoides
TATATATATATATATATATATATATGCATATATGCATGCAATCATGCAAAGATAAAGTCATAAATGCATACATGCATTCTTACATACCATACATGGATACGTACATAAACGCACGCATACGTGCGCGCGCGTGGGTGTGTGTGTGAAGGGCGCTGTTAGAGTGAGAGAGCGAGAGAGAGAGAGAGGAAATAGAATGAAACAAATGATGATGATGATGACGATGGTGATGATGATGATGATGATGATGATGATGATGATGATGATGGTGATGGAAATGTCACTGTTATAACGGATATAGTTACAGATGTCGCTGAAGCTTAATCTCTAATCAATAAATAATATTTCAAATTATATGCAAGACTATTTGCTTGACATCTTATTGTGTCTGGGGGAGAGGCATTCCCTTTCAGTGCCTTATTATTTAACACTCTCAGTATCGCTTGACAACATGGCTTGACAACCGATGGTGGTGTGTTTACGTCCCCGTAACTTAGCGGTTCGGCAAAAAAAGAGGACCGATAGAATAAGTACTAGGCTTCCAAAAAAGAATAAGTCCTGGGGTCGATTTGCTCGACTAAAGGCGGTGCTCCAGCATGGCGACAGTCAAATGACTGAAACAAGTAAAAGTAAAATAGAGTAAAAGAGTAAGTCATTAAAGGGTTAATATACTATAAAAAAATGTTTGTGCGAGCGGTCAGAATGAAAAGTCTTATT
>NC_068997.1:21303272-21304191 GCF_001194135.2 Octopus bimaculoides
ATTTATGTTCATTATTTCGCTGATGGGATGAGTCGGGCAGAAATAACATGATCAAAGACGTTCTAGCAGTGGCCATCCCATCTTTTCATTCTCATTATTATTGTAAAGGATCGTACGCGGAATTCTTTGCAAAAGAGAAAAAAAAAACTGATGTTGTGATGTGCATGCCTATGCTGCTAAGAGCTAGATTGTATTGGCAAGGTTAGTTTAAATGAAATTAATTCAAATAGGAATCGAACCGGGATGCGCATTCGGTTCAGTGTCTCACTTGCTCCTCTTGCGCTGCGGTTTACGGAAACCCAGTCTCGACTCCACCCAAGATAAACAGTTAAGTGTGGGTGGTAACTTTTCTCCGATTGGGTGCCTATTGTGTTTTCTCTTTCCCTTTAATACTTATACATCATTTAAAGGTAAGCGTATATGTGACGCAGAAAGTGGGGGAAAAACACAATAACAGAGAGAGAGAAAGAGTGAAAGAGAGAGAATGAGAGACAGAGAGAGAGAGAGAAAGAAAGAGAAAGGGAGAGAGAGTGTATATGTTACATGTGCTTGTGACCCTCGTCGTCAGTTACTCGACACGCCAATTCGGTATTCCATTGGGCGAGAGGAAAAAAAAGATATTTTGATACAATGGACCGCGAATAGTTGGGTGGGCCAGCTGCCAAACAAAGCGTGAAAGCTCGGTGCTTGATACTAAGGGAAGTAACTGTTTCTATTACTCGCAGATAATATTTATTCTTACATTTGCTAATCCGTCGCCGCCAAAGCCACCTCTCTACATATATACACTTTTATTCATTTGTTTCAGTCATTTGACTGCGGCCATGCTGGAGCACCGCATTTGGTCGAACAAATCGACCCCAGGACTTATTCTTTGTAAGCCTAGTACTTATTCTATCGGCCTCTTTTTTTTTCTCCG
>NC_068997.1:21304201-21305188 GCF_001194135.2 Octopus bimaculoides
ACGTCCGGTCTGGGCATCGAAACCGCGATCCTATGACCGCGAGTCCGCTGCCCTAACTACTGGGCCATTGCGCCTCTACAAAATAGCAAGTAACTTGCAAGGTCAAATCATTAATAATGATAATCCTTTCTATTAAAGGTACGCGACTTGAATCTTTGTGGGGGTGGGCGTGGGAGGAGGGTAGTTGATTACACCTACATCAGTGCTTGAACTAGTAGTACTTATGTCATCGACCCCGAAGGGATGAAATGGAAAATCGACTTCGGTGGAATTTGAACTCAGAACGTAAAGCCGGAGGAAGCATGCGACTGTGTGGTAAGAACCTTGCTTCCCAACTACATGGTTTCGGGTTGAGTCCCACTGCGTGGCACTTGAGGCCGACCAAAGCCTTGTGAGTAGATTTGGTATGCGGAAGTTGAAAGACGACCGAAGAAGAAATATCTATAATAAAATTCTAGTTGATAACTATAAATTTTTATTAAAACAAAACACGCGGGTGAAGTAAATCTCGTGGTGTGAAGAATCAACACAACATACGGCTGAAGTGAAACACAACAAACACAACGTGCGGTTGTCATAGTAACAATCTGTTAATGCCTCGCTGTCTGTTGAATGGCTAAAATTACCCAGATTTTCCCAACTTTCATTCCAAATAACATCAGATTCTTTAATTTACGAGATAAAGTAATTGGTCGATCGTAATCAAAACTCAGAGTTGCATCGATACAGCAAAATTGAAAGCAATCTGAGTAAAATTAAAAGGAGCTTGTTTTGCGAATGAAACAAACTAGATCCAATTCGGTTGCTACTTAGAAACTTTCGCACGACCCTGTGGAGGCCCACTTGTTGACTCGTTGAAGTGGATTCGATGAGGGGCTCTAGAAGTTTTATTTTTATTATGCACACTACGTACTCTCCACCGAGTGTTTCTCTCATTCGATCTCTTTCCCGCTCCTTTTTTTCTCCCACATTCTTTCATAGTCTCTC
>NC_068997.1:21308349-21315898 GCF_001194135.2 Octopus bimaculoides
TGTGTGTGTGTGTGCATACATACATGTGTATATATATGTATGGATGTGAGTATGTATAGGTTTTTTTCTGAATGTATGTATGCTGGAAGTAGAGGAATAGTGAATGAGAGTAAACGACAGAGAGAGAGGGGGAGAGAGAGATAGAGAGAGAGATAGAGAGAGAGAGAGAAAGAGAGAGAGAGCGGTAAGGGAGAAAGAGAGAGAGAGAAATAACGAAAGTAAGAAAGAAAAGAAGGGTAAGAGAAAGAGAAAGAGAAAGAAAGAATGAAAGAAAGGGAGAGTGGTCCAAAATGTGAGAGACGGAGAGTGTAATGATAAGGAGACAGTGAGGACCTGACCAACCGGAAGTAATTCAGTAATACGTATTCACCGATAAATACCATAGTGTTTAATCATGTGTACGCGGGTGCATCTGTGTGTGCATGTGCATGTGTGTGTGTGTATGTGTGTGTGTGTGCTTGAGTGAGTTTGTGATTTTGTGTGTATATGTTCGTCAATATGCACATATAGGCATATGTATGTATGTATAAATATGTATTCTGATAACGGAAATGGCTGGAGAGAGAGGAAAAGAGGCGTGATATATATATATATATATATATATATATATATATATATATATGTGTGTGTGTGTGTGTGTGTGTGTGCGTGTGTGTGTGTGTGTGTGTGTGTGTGTAAATGTATGTATATATCTATTTATGCACGGACACATACATACATACATACATACATACATACATACATGCATACATGTATGCATGTATACATACGCCCAATACCTTGTGAACGTAATTGCATCGTATTAGCACCAAGTGTGAAAAATTATTAATTTTAACCATGTTGCATCGTTTGGCACATGTGAATTATTTTTCGGTACTGTTTGGTCTGCTCGTAAAATTATTAGATGCCGAAGAGAGTAATGTACAAGTTTATAAGCAGAAAGCTATGCCAGCCTGAACGCTAGTTAACCAGTAGAATTGAGCAAGGTTGCGTATTCTACAATTGCTTACACACGTAGTTATTTTCTTGTTAACCTTTATTAAAGTCCGACTTTATAACGTTTCGTTCCACTACCATCCACTATAGATTCCATTCAGTTCCTGTCCAAGTTTTCACTATAACCTCGTAAAAGTTTGTTCTAATCATCAATCATGATGGTTGGAAAGGTTTCGGTTAGGTTTAGGTTTGGTTAGATAAAGATATAACATTAAACATTTCACGAACCAAATACAGTAGGCCGTAATTAACTTTTGCGTTATTATTATTATATGCTATATTCCTTCCTATCTATTAAGTAAGTAGTGAAATGGTTCGCTGCTTACGAATAAAACTAGGCGTGTGTCTAAGCAGCCTTGCAGACTACTACTACTACTACTACTACTACTACTACTACTACTACTACTACTACTACTACTACTACTACTACTTTATTGAGACGCGTGGAACATGGATTGTCGCCGAGGGCTCACCCTTCTCTGCCAACAATGTCGATGGTATTTCTACTTTGGCTTTCTGTATAGGAGAAGTGGCTAGCGGGAAAGAAAGACCACATTCTCGGTGGAATATTGGCCCAGATCGAAAATCAACTGACTGGTCTGAACCAATGGTCTTTCGGGGCTGGGACCATGGGTACTTTCTAGAAATCCCTGGTCTGGAAGTGCTATCGACACACGGGGAACATTGCTAGTTCAAGATAAACTCTCTTCAGGTACGAAAATGCAGTTAAACCGAGCCAGCTCGAGAAGTGCGCAGAGCGATGAAATTTCTCTACATTGCACTCGGTCCAGTATTACTGATTTGTGAAGTTTTTCAAACGCCTGCTGTCACATGTGGGACGGATCCGGCTATCAGTCGAGCTCATTGAAATGTAGTTTCGTTCATCTTCCTTTAGCCGTGAAATACAGTCACTCTTAATCTAGCTAATGGCTATGACGAAAGTGGTTACTCTTTTACTCTTTTACTTGTTTCAGTCATTTGACTGTGGCCATGCTGGAGCACCGCCTTTTAGTCGAGCAAATCGACCCCAGGACTTATTCTTTGGAAGCCTAGTACTTATTCTATCGGTCTCTTTTGCCGAACCGCTAAGTTACGGGGACGTAAACACACCAGCATCGGTTGTCAAGCAATGTTGAGGGGACAAATACAGACACGCAAACACATACACAAACATACATATATATACATATATACGACGGGCTTCTTTCAGTTTCCGTCTACCAAATCCACTCACAAGGCTTTGGTCGGCCCGAGGCTACAGTAGAAGACACTTGCCCAAGGTGCCATGCAGCGGGACTGAACCCGGAACCATGTGGTTGGTAAGCAAGCTACTTACCACACAGCCACTCCTACACCTGTGGACGAAATTTCAAAAGCTGAAGGCAGGCATCTTCCACTTTGCCGGTGTTCTCGCTAACTTGTTTAAGCTTCATTTGAAAATGAAAGAGAGGGTTGAAGGGGAAGTGATGATTCCAAGTAAAATTTTTGAACGGTAGATGAGAGTGGTGAGATTCTTCTGAAAAAACGACCCTGCTCTGAGCATACACCTATAGATCGAAGGAGGACAACTAGGAGAGGGTAACTGCCTTAGTGGTACGATAACCGTGATGTTGGATTTCCTCGTGTAATCCTTATTAAAGGCGGCGAGCTGGTAGAATTGTTACCACGCCGAGCGAAAGGCTTCGCGGTATTTCGTCTGTGGCTACGTTCTGAGTTCAAATTCCGCTGAGGTCGACTTAACGATTCATCCTTTCAGGGTCGATAAAATAAGTACTATTTGAACACTGGGGGTCAATGTAATCAACTTAACTATTCCTAGGTATGAGTATAAAAACAAACTGCACCCCTCTGCTAAGCCATGTCGAGCCAGTGTGGCAAAGTAAAGCTCATCAAACCGGTATGCTCTCAAGCTCAAATTGACGACCTCCACATCAGACCGTGATTGTTGCAGAGAACATGCTGAGGCCTTTGTTCTGCTATGGACTGAACACGAGTAATCCAGTCCGATCCAATCCAACCCAATCCAGTCCAATCCAATCCAATCCAATCCAACCCTTATGTGAAATTTACACGTTGTATTTTGTAATATCACAGAGTATCGTCCTGTACTGTTCCCAATATATTGCGGAACAAAATGCTGAGCGGCATTTCTTCCGGTTCTTTACATTCTGATTTCAAACGCAGCTATGGTCCTCAGGCGACTTTATACGTATGTATATATGAACACACACACACATACACCGTTTTTTAATCTTCGATGAAGGTCTAACAAGTTGGTAGTAATCATGTACAGTACAATTACATCCATTTTAGAAATCTTGAGCCTGACTGATCCTGTAAATTTGTTAATCAGATATACTACTAAGAGAGCTATTACAATGAAATTAAATATGAAGGTAATTACAGTCTAGAGGAAATTCATGGAATACTTTACCTTCAAAAAACGTTGTAGTCTTAAGAATTGAGAGAGAATGAAAAGTTTATAATGTTTACATAGAGGGTAACAGCAATTTCCTGGGAATTATTTCAACATAAATATTTCATTGCTATTTCTCCTCTCTGTGAATATTATCATGCATATTTAAACGATATTTTCTTGAGAATGTTATACCATATAGCTTAGTTTTATATGGTTTCTCTGCTTTCTGTACTGTTTTATGATTTGAGCTGAAAACCTACTGAAGTTAGCTTTGCCTATAATCCTTCCGAGGTCAATAGAATAATGCACCAGTCAAATACTGCGGGTCATTAGAAGCGATTTTTCCCACTCTACAAATATTTCTGACTATGTTCCTATAAAAGACATTATCAGAAATCATTGTTATTGCAGTCATGGCAATATTGTAAATCAACTTCGAAGCTTCGTAAATACGTAGATCTGGGTTTAGAACTAAAAGATTATATACTCCACATGAGCGAAGAACTGGAATAGTCGTCGTCGAAATCGGCGGAGAATCCATTTAGGTAGATGCATGTAAAAAAACCCAAATATTTTGCTTAAGAAGCATAGTTTGGAACCACGGTATTTCGGGTTCAGTCCAACAGCGTGGTACCTGGAACAGGTATCTTCCGCTACTATAGATGTAGGCCGACCAATACCTTGTGAATGATGGAAACTGCGAAGTCTATCGCGTATATGTGTGTGTGTATGTGTGATTGCGCGCGCGCGCGTGTGTGTGCGAGTGCGTGCGGGCAAAGTCTTCCTGATTCTGTTGTCTATGTCCTCACGTTGCTTCCTGCTTAACCGGTGCTGGTTGGTTTCAGTCCCCATATCTCAGCAGTATGGCCAAAGCAAGAGATAGAATAAATATCAGGCTTTAAAGAAATCTAATACTAGGGTTGATATGTTCGACAAAATCGTTGCAAATCATATCCCAGCATGGCCGCAGTCCAATGACTGAAACAAGTAAAACAAAAATGGCAAGCAAAAAAGCAAGAAAGGATACAGATGATTACTGTGTTTCTATCCACAGAGACTGAATTAAACGATAGAGGAAACAATAATAATTCTGACTTACGACTAACAATGCAACGCTATTTTTTGTAATTTTATGAATCATGTTCTGTCAAACTGTGTTCTGTAAATATGAATTAGATGGGTAAATAAATACAATAGTAATATTGCGCTTATGATTTTGCACAAGTATTATAGTATAACTGAATATGAATAGCTCACACAAGATTAATTTATGTTTAACAACTGAATGAATTTAATCAAAGCATCTAAATATGAAACTTCATGAAAATTGTTCAAACTGAAGTCGTTTTTGAGCGCCACATTTTTTCTCATTCGAGTCAATACAGAGTTACAGATATTATTTATGGAATTTTGATTTACTGTCGAGTGACTTTTGGCCAACCCACGTCTTGGCCCTACTAGCCCTTCTTGTTTATTTTCACTGTTTCGTTTTTCTGTCTTGTTTTCTGTTCGCCACGATATTCCTCCGCACTACAAATTTAATTTTGTTTCCGCGGGAAGAGCCATTCTAACAATGCATCCTGCCCTAACTCTTCGAAACGCATAGTTTTAGAATGGTGGCAGCTGATGAAGGAGATGTTATCTATATGGCCTGTGTGCCATACTTGCGCCTGTGTGTTTGTGTGTGTTTGCGTGTGTGCGTGTGTATGTATAATATACATTACTCTATACACTTTTACTCATTTACTTGTTTCAGTCATTTGACTGCGGCCAGGCTGGAGCACCGCCTTTAGTCGAACAAATCGACCCAGGACGTATTCTTTGTAAGCCTAGTACTTATTCTATCAGTCTCTTTTGCCGAACCGCTACATTACGGGGACGTAAATACACCAGCATCAGTTGTCAAGCGATGTTAGCGGACAAACACAGACACACAAACATATACTCTCACACACACACACACACACACACACACACACACACACACACACACACACACACACAAACACACGGGCTTCTTTTAGTGTTTCCGTCAACGAAATCCACTCACAAGGCTTTGATCGGCTAGAAGCTATAATAGAAGACACTTGCCCAAGGTGCCACGCAGTGGGACTGAACCCGGGACCATGTGGTTGGTAAGTAAGCTACTTAACACACAGCTGCTCCTGCGCCTATACATAGTTATATATATATATAGGTACAATCGCATATAATCATACGTGCATTTTCGTATATTTGCATGCATGCATGCATGCATGTATGTATGTATGGATGGATGGATGAATGGATGGATTGATGGTAGTGCATACTTCCCTGTACTTTAGTGTCCACGGCTTGCCTTTCATGAAGAATTTCTTTTCCAATTTATACCTTATAATAAAATGTGCAATATTACTGTAACCTTGGTAAATTCTGTGTAGAATGTATCACTACCAACTGCAGATTTAATTCCGGATATATTAAAGGTGATGCTAGAATATATCAGAACGCAACTGTCGGAAATACTTAAAGGTAGTCGTTTATACTGATAACTATTCATACTGGTACATAATTATTATTATTATTTATAGTCTTAAGTTTCTAAATTTATTATAATTATTAGTTAACGGTTAATGCGCCGAACTGAGTTTTTAGCACTATAGACAAAATGCTTAACGGTATTTTGTTCGCCTTTTGCGTTCTGACATCAATTTCCACCGAGGTCGACTTTGCCTTTCTTCCTTTTGGTGTCGATAAAATAATGTACCAGTCATATACTGGAGTCGCTGGTATCCTTTAATATCCTCCAATCAAATTTGCTACGCTCCGAGTTCAAATTCCGCAGGTGTCAAACTTCGCCTTTCATCCTTCTGGTTCGGAGCCGATAAAATACACTACTAGTAGTTAAATACTTAAGGCAGTTTACTTAAATTCTCTCCCATTAAATTTACTGATCTTGGGCCTAAATCATAAAAATACCGTAATACCCAACATTAGAGTAGGCCTTTTATTCAATAGTCCAGAACATCGTTAGCTTGCTAAACCTGCAGCTACTTCGCCATTTTACTCGTTTTTGCCAGTTGAATGGGAAATGAAGTGTTTTATTCAAGAACACGACACATCGCTAATGAATCGATATCATAATCTTTCGTTCATTAGTCTAACACCTTATCCCCTAAACCATACACACAATTAGCAGTAAGTGTGCGTACGAAACATACGCAGATTTTGTAAAACGACGAATAAAACTCTATTCGCTATTTTTGTACATTTCTTTACGGTTTGAGTTCAGACTCAATTAGGGTTTTTGCATTATATCTAACATTTTTAATGTATAAAAACCAAGTTCTAGTAACGTAATATAATCAGTAAAATCAACTATAAACTCCTTCAAAATGTGACTTGTCTGTACGTTAGAAATCTTTATATTCTCTCTCTTCTCACCCTAAAATATGTGAATGTGGTAACTTAGCCAGAAATTACGACGTTGATGATGCAAATATTAATGATAAATACTTGAAAATTGTCTTTCTTTATACCTTCTGTATTAATTCGTTATTTTCGGTTGTTCCTAAATTCATTTATAGAAACAAAATATGATAATGAAAACGAAAATATGAATTTTTTAATTTGTCTTTTTTCTCTGTAGCCGTCTCATGTTATCTAGCAGTCGCTTTTGTTTCGAGTGTCAAACCTATTTATCTCCCTTGCAACGTTACAGCGTTCAAACATCCTCAGCTCACAAAGTCGTTTAAACTGCAACTAGCTTTCGTTGGTGATGCGGTTAATATTAATCTACAGTAACAACAGGCACAGTAATAATAAATTCTAGCATGAGCACAAGACAGCGTATCATCTAATAAATATAGGCAACAAAGTGAGTCTTTGGTGTTTATTGTTTTATGGAACTCGATATATATATATATATATATATATATATATATATGATCCTTTATATTGAACACTCAATATTTCATCTACATTCAATACTTTCTTTCATGGTGCCATCCATTTTTATTTTATTTTATTTTATATTGTATATTGTATATCATATTATATATTGTATATTCCATATTCTATACCCCACATTAGTTCTGCAGGAATATAAATAAAACATAAAAAACAGACAGTGTTGGAACTCTTTTAAGCAAAATA
>NC_068997.1:21315974-21316925 GCF_001194135.2 Octopus bimaculoides
ATAAGGTGTCCACAAGGTCTGGGTACATGGAGTAAATAAAATCATAACATAAACAATTAAATATAAGAAATGATAACTTCTTAAAGTATGTTTTAATCCACATGTGGGTACATGGAGTAAATAAAATCATAACATAAACAATTAAATTTAAGAAATAATAATTTCTTAAAGTATGTGTCCATCCCCGTGTACCCAGACTTTCTGGACACCCTGTATATATATATAAATATATATATAAAGTGTAGTATATTGCCACTTAAGTGTGGCTGACCCCTAGGGGTGAATGTTACTGTTGCTTTTAGCCCCAGGAGGACATCTCCTCCAGCTGGCTTATCGACACACTACTGTATATATATCTATATATATATATCAATATCTATTTCTATATCTAAATCCATATTTATTTATTGTCTATACCCATATCTCTCTCTCTATATCTATCTATCTGTATGTATGTATGTATGTATGTATGTACGGTTAGAGTATGAGTTATAGTAGTAAATAACACATTTCTAAGTTGCCGTGCAGTGGGACAGAACACGAAATCACGTCGTTTCAAAGCGAGTTTCTTAACCGCATATCCATAAAAATTAGAATAATGTATTCCTAAGGTGGTTGCCACGGTTGGGATGCCTTTTTATCGCATTGCTCAAGATGGTCACTCTGTTTTTACGACGGAATATGATTTGAAAGATTTTGACTGCTGTTTCTAGCAGATAGAGTGGCTATGTAGAAACCCACTATTGGACTCCTATATATATATTCTTGTTGCTCCCTTCACTGTTATTGCTAAAATCACTGCTGTAGTTATTTAACCACAGTTCCGTCCTGATCGAACACATTTGATCGAAGTATCCAAGTTAAACATTATCTAAACACACACACACACACACACACACACACACACACACACACACACACACACATATATATATATTGTATACTTTTCTT
>NC_068997.1:21316935-21318474 GCF_001194135.2 Octopus bimaculoides
ATTGTATACTTTTCTTATGTTCTGTGATTTAAGAAATATTTGGTTTGACTGCTATTTCTAAGAGACTGGTTTGCCACGGAGAGGTCGTCTCTTTGACTGGTGACAACCTCTCTATTTGCAGAACAATATTAGAATTTACGTATCGCTATGGCGACGAGCTGGCAGAAACGTTAGTACGCCGGGCGAAATGCTTAGCGGTATTTCGACTGCCGTTACGTTCTGAGTTCAAATTCTGCCGAGGTCGACTTTGCCTTTTATCGTTTTAGGGTCGATAAATTAAGTAACAGTTGTCGTTCATTCTTTGCGGAGATGATAAAATATGTAACAGCCGGGCACTGGAGTCGATGCAATCAGCTTACCCCTCCTCACAAATTTCAGGCCTTGTGCCAAAGTTTGAAACCAATATTAGACTAAGCATTATTTTCAACCTTCCATTGATAATTAATCTGTGATTAATAAATGTTATAAAATCGTTACAAGAAAACGTTTTTGGAGAAGTGTGTGGTCTAAGAATATTAAATGTACCCCAGAAGTTCTGGCATAGACTGTTACTTTAGTTCATAAGCACCGGATAGACAAAGACCAAACAGATCTCGGCGGGAATTGAGCTCACAATCTAAAGAACTATAGCTTATCGCTCGTAAGTATTCCACATGATGTTCTAACGATTTTTGCCACGGCTCCAGAACATTGCTGGAATAAATAACAGACAGTCGACCTCAGCGAAAGGTGAATACAGAACGACAAGGGGACATAACTAAACAATATTTGACATTTTGGCCTGACGTAAAAACGTCTTTGACTGCCTGAACGTTTTTACTTGGTCAGAAAACAGTAACACTGTCTTCTTATACTGACAGCAGGCTGGATGTTGGTTGTCGGTGTTTACCGAAAGCTTACAACATTTTATGATGCGGTGTTGGTGATTGTGACAGAGATGGGAAGGATGGATACAGAATGAAAATATAAAAAAAAATCTCTGACTCATAATATTGTCATGTGTGTGTCTGTTTGTGTGTGTGTGTTGGCTGTGCATGCACGCACACACATACATACATACATACATACATACACACATACAAACATACATACATACATACATACATACACACACACACACACACACACAGACGCGCATGTGTATGAATAAAAAGATGTATATATGCATAACAGCACGCATATTACACTTTACCTGTTCCATTCAGTGCATTACGGCCATGAAGTAGTATAGCCTTGAGTTTTTTTATTCTGCCGAGTGAATCAACCCCACATCTTATTTTTTCAAACCTGGGTCTTAATCTGTCGGTATCATATATATATATATATATAAGTTCAAAAAACACAAAAAACAATAACAAAAAAAACAACAAAGTGAGGACGTGATACGGATAGTGTTATTGGACGCTCGGGAAAGGAAGGAGAGAGAGTATGACGTTTCGGGCGGAGCCCTTCGTCGGAAAGACAGAAAGTTCGGAGAATGGAAAACCGGAGGAAGAGGAAAATGGCACCGATGCCCACGAGGTTACATTGTGAAATATA
>NC_068997.1:21318511-21320950 GCF_001194135.2 Octopus bimaculoides
TATATATATATAATAATATTAGGGACAAAATCCAAAATTACAGGATTTTATAAAATCAATTTATAAAAAATTAAAATTAAATTGAGCTTTATAGATAAAATATATAAAATATATAGTTTTATATGTGATAGTGGATTTTCATTGATGAGTTCTTGAAACTTGGTTATTTTCCCTAAAACTATATATATATATATGTGTGTGTGTGTGTGTGTGTGTGTGAGTGTGTGTGTACAGGCATACATATATACATACAAACATACATACTTATATATGTAAGTATATATATTATGTTCCTGTACGCTTTTCCTCTGCTACTTGGTGCTTTTTAGCATCACACACGTCTACGAGATGCTTTCTCACGATAAATGCTGCAATTGTGTCGTTCTCTGCAGTACATCCATGCTAAGTGAAATATACCGATGGAACTCCGTCGCAGTCCGAGAAAGACGATTCTGAAATTTCTCGCGGGAGACTCACACTATAGGGAGACTCACACTATAGGCGCAATCATGGCTGTGTGGTAAGAGGCTTGTTTCCCAACCAAATAGCTCCAGGTTCAGTTCCATTGCATGGCACTTTGCGCAAGTGTCTTTTATTATCTGTCTTTGTCCCCCTACCATTGCTTGTCAGCCGATGTTGGCGTTTTTACGTCCCCGTAACTTCGCAGTTCGGCCAAACAGAGCGATAGAATAAATACCAGGCTTACAAAAATTAAGTCCTGGGGGCGATTTGTTTAACTAAAGGCGGTGCTCCAGCATGGCCACAGTCAAATGACTGAAACAAGTAAAAGAATAAAAATGTATGTGTTGTACCATAGCCCGCTCTCTCCATCAAATTGACGTTTCTGGAAATGGTGCACGATGTAGCAGACGTCAGTTGTGAAAGCAATCTCAAGTGAAACGTGAGACGGGGTGTTTTACTCAAGAAAAGCAATGCTTCGTGTGAGACCACGATCGTGAGTGCAACAAGGGGTTAGTACCCTTAACAATGTGCCTTGATATCTATCGAAACATAATATGATACGAGGTATGTTATAATGGATTTAATGTAGCTAAAGTGATCAATATATATATAGAAAACAAAGCTTTCCCTTTATAAGATAAGAGCCGAGAACTGAAAAAATGGAGAATCAAATGATTGGAAAGGTGGCAAATAAGTATAGAGAGGTGGGAATTGATAAGCAAGCTGTGTGGGAATCGAAGTTTAATAAAAAGTTTAATGATAGTTGCAAGCTGTTAAATGCTAAGGAATTACGAATAAATAAGTATTAAGGTATTTGTATTGAAGTGTCGAAATACAGTTTTGGAAAATATAACAACGCTATAAAAATTGAACACAGTATCATAAATAGGGAAAAGGCGGCGAGCTGGCAGTGTTATTAGCATGTCAGGCGAAATACCTAGCGGTGTTTTGTCCGTCCTTATGTTCTGAGTTCAAATTCCACCGAGGTTGGCTTTGCCCTCTATCCTTTCGGGGTCGATAAAATAAGTACCAGTTAAGCACTGAGGGTCAATGCAATCGACTTAACACCGCCCCCACCCCGAAATTGCTGTCCATGTACCAAAATTTGAAACCACTATCATAAAGGCGAAATGCAATATTCTGTTTACTCATACGGATAGTGATCTACCGAAAAGAGGAAAAGTGGGTTTTTTTAAAAAAATTTCTTTTGTACCACATAAAATCAACAATTCTGGGTGACCATAGTGTATGAGAGAATCACAAGGGCAATATTCTCTATGAATGAAGGCGGTGAGCTGGCAGAGACGTTGGCACGCCGGGCAAAATGCTTAGCGGTATTTCGCCTGCCGTTAGGTTCTGAGTTCAAATTATGACGAGGTCGACTTTGCCTTTTATTCTTTCGGAGTCGATAAATTAAGTACCAGTTGCGTAATGGAGTCGATCTAATCGACTGGCTCCCCGCCCCGACAAAAAAAAAAAAAAATTTCAGGCCTTGTGCCTAGAGTAGAAAAGAATTATGAGAGAAAAGTCGCAAATATAGAAAAGATATGTTATACATGAAAGAGATTCAATAGATATTAAGAAACATGTGGGGCAAAAATAGTGGGATAAAAAAATACACATAGTAATATACATATATGATTTCACATTCTATCTATCTATCTATCTATCTATCTATCTATCGCCGTAAATAAATTACGGAAAGAGAGCACTAGGCAATGATGTGCATACATTCAAACTTGTTACCAGTTCAAATACGCTTGATGTATATTCGAACCCGTAAGAAAGCCGTTCATTGTATTTTGTCATGGAGAATACTTCTCGGTGCAGACAGATAGGTGTCAACCAAATCAGTTCGCAGCCAACCACCATGTAACCAGACTGGTTGTTGTATGCATTTCAGAGTGGTTATCTCCTCTTTCCAGTAACAGGTTTGTATTTATACACGTCACTGCTTAGCGCTTTCGTTCCGTATAT
>NC_068997.1:21321109-21324461 GCF_001194135.2 Octopus bimaculoides
AACAGCAAGGGAGCATGCGCAAGGAATGCATTAGTTTGGCGCTCGGTAAAAAGAGAGTCTTTGACGTTTCGGACATAACTCTTCGTCGGAAAGGAAAAAGAGTTATTTGCGTTTACATCGAAATATTTTACCAACTTTTTTCCTTCTATTTATTTTTTCCACTTTATAGAAGTCAATATTTTCTCTGTTGAGATCTACCTCAGCTAATTTTGCTTTTCTCCCAGTTCTGTGCTTCCTGGAAGAAAAAAAACCTCACATTATCTCAAAGCTACGAGAATTCACTAAGATATTATTACACATCGTTGTGTCACAGATGCACAGAAAAAAGTGGTTCTCTACAATATATGGCCCTAAATATAACTCAAATTGGTTCCACTGTAAATTAGCGCTTAGGTCAGAATAGCATGGGAAAGTGCTATAAGATTATTACTGAGAGTTTCACATCTTAATTAGAATAATTATAATCAGAGTTTGACACTGTAGTTATGGTGCATTATTAAGATTTGACATAATAATTATACTAACTTATTATACTAACATTGCAGTTATGATATGCTTGTTAGATGTTAATATTTTTTAAAACTAAAGTTATTGTATTTTCAATTTGTAGATATTATAGCATAATTAACTTTTGTCATATTAATTACGGTAACTTGGTTAAAGTTTTGACGTATTAATTAAGACGATGTAGTTAAGCTTTAACAGGTTAGTTATAGTAACATTTTAAAGGTTTGATATTAGTCAATTAGTTTTGACATGAAGTCAATAAAATGGGGATCGGTTTTCTAATATAACATTATTTTGGCAACTTTATTTTCCATAGTTTAAAGTTGCATCACATGCATTTTCTTGGTAATTCATTTGTTGCTGTTAATTTTGAGAAAATGAAGACGATTCAGATATGTATAAAAAAAAAAGAAAAACAAGAAGAAAAATCTTTAATTTGATACTATGAATGAAATCATTAATAGAAACTGTTTTATCGGACCGAATACGAACACTATTCATATTTCTACATTATAAGCATGAAGCCCGTTGTTTTGTTTTGGTGCCGAAGTAAAGAATATCACTTAGAATTCCGTATGAAGTAAATCGTTACTGAAGTTTAGAATCAGCTAAAAGAACGAAGCTTGCCGTAAGAAATAACTTTATTACATTAGAAACGAATTTTTTTTTTTAGTTTAAATGATATTAGTTTTGTCATCGGTAGAAGACCAAGAATTTGGTCTGAGTAGTTTAGTATATTCTACGAGCTCAATACTTAACTGGTACTTATTTTATCGATTCCGGATGTGCACGTACAAACAATTTGTATATGTATACAAACCTATGCTTGTGTGTATGTATAAACACACTCAACTATGTTGATAGTTAGATAAGCAGATACGGTTTATATGGCGAACGGTTAAAGGCGCGTGTGTGTGTATGTGTGTGTGTGTGTGTGTGTGTGTGTGTGTGTGTGTGTGCGTGTCTGTGTGTGTGTGTTTGTGCGTCTATGTTTGTTCCTCCACCATCGCTTGACAACGGATTCTGGTGTATTTACGTACCTGTAACTTAGCAGTTCGGCCTAAGTGACCAATAGAATAAATACTAGGCTTACAAAGAATTAGTCCTGGGGTCGTTTTGTTCGAATAAAGGCGGTGCTCCAGCATGGCTGCAGTCAAATGACTGAAACAAATAAAAGAATAATAGAATATATATATATATATCTTATATAACACATGTATGTATATATACATACATATACATATACACATATTACATACATTATTTTTGAACGTATATATGTTTGTATGTATGTATCATCATCATCATCATCATCATCGTTTAACGTCCACTTTCCATGCTAGCATGGGTTACATACATACATACATACATACATACATACATACAAACATACATTAAATTTGCTCGAGTCTGAAAGAAAATGTCTCCGTGGTCAGTGTAGAAAGCAAGCACAAATAAGTGTAGTGTTGATCTATGTAGAAAACAACAACAACAACAACAACAACAACAACAACAGTAATAATAATAATAATAACAGCAACAACACTAAAGGGATACGGTCGTTTTGTAAGCTGATAAGATGTCGATGTCGACTGGACGGGGTCGTGGCGTTCTTGAAAATCCGTTTCACGTTGCTATGCAAATTACACGGCGTGAAATGGTGAGAATTTAAAAGCCCGTCACCGGCGAAGCGTGTAAACAAAGGACAAGTGAACGTCCATTGGTCATACAAATTTGTATATCTTAAATCCCTGTCTAGTTGTAGCTAGTTGAGTCAATATATGAAAAGTATTGAACCCCCGGTCAATTTATTTGGCAGAAATGACGCATCTAGATCAACGGTGTGATATATTGTGGAGGTCACTGCTATAAACTCATCAGTGATCACCTATATGGATGTTCTGCATACTAGAAATTGAAGCCAAATGTTTTTTCAAATTATACCTTGTCCTACTAAAATCAATCCTTTCAATTTTAGGCACAGGGCCTGAAATTTTAGGGTATTGGGCTATGGCTCTTAATATTAACTTAATGTAAACTTGAGCCGAGAGATCAAAACAGACAACTGGTAGGTGCACGGATCAGTAAAGGAAAATAAGCCAACTTATTGTATATAAATCGTTGATAGACCATATACTGATATATTCTCTGTGACGTAACATCTGTTATCGACGTGCTGTGTTAAAATTATTATTATACAAGGATATCATTTTAGCTTGCGGATGAAGTATATTATTTATTTATCAATCATGAAAGGTAGACGAAGTCAATCAGGTGAGATTTGAACTCAGAAGGTATCTAAGTAATACCACTGTCAAGCTAAAACGACATCCATGTATATTAACCCTTTCTACTAAAAGCACAAGGCCTCAAATTTGGGTGGTGGGGTGAGGGGATAAGTCGATTACATCAACCCCAGTACTCAACAGGTCATTATTTCGTTGATCCCGAAAGGATGAAAGGTAAATTCGACCACGGCAGGATTTGAACTCAGAACATAAAGACAGACGAAATGCCGCTTAGCATTTTGCCCGGCGTGCTAACTATTCTGCCAGCACGCCGCCTTGATATCCGTGTATAATAATGATAATTTATTACCTTAGAAAATTCAGACGTAGGATATTTTCATACTTATGATTGACAAATAGTCACAAGGGCATATGGTCGAAAAGTAAAATCATTCTGAGTGGAATTTGAACTCAAAATATATTCAGATAATTGAATACCGCAAAAACGTTTTGTTCAATAACGCTAAAAGGCAATCCAACCAGTCCCATCACCTAATGAAAGCTCAATAACTTCCAGTTTTTAATACTTACATATCTTGAAAATCTTTTGAAAGCGC
>NC_068997.1:21329326-21331034 GCF_001194135.2 Octopus bimaculoides
AGAGAAAAAGTGAGAGAAGGAGAGAGAAAGGGAGAAAACGAAAGAAAACGGTTGTTAGTCATATACGTATGTGTTGCTTGTTTGTATATACAATGTTATCAGCCATTATACAAAGTGTATAATATGTTGAGGATCTTATTTTCAAGAGAGGTGAGACAGAGTTACATTGGAAGAGATGCATTCATGTATCTATATTGCTATTAAAGAAAAATCTTCGTTCGGATTTACAGCTGCGAAATACAGACTAACATTTCTACATCATACTAATGTCCCAGGAACTCTATAATTGAAGCCACTATCGGTCTACCATCGGGAAAGAAGCATTGCATGCTTTGAAACGGTTGAGTCAGAGTTGCTAGTCTATTAGAAATCGAAATAGAAAATATGGATCATAGAGGATTTCGTCTTTGGTACATAAATTGGTTTTGACACTATTGCGTACATCAGCCTGGGAAATTATTTGTTACCTAAAGTTATTCTTCTGTTAGAGAACGCTCCTAACCATTTTTCTAACATTGATCGTGTTTACAAAAAAAAATGTAGTTTGTATGTTCCAAACAGATCATCTGATCAGTTACCTACCGATGGACTAAAATATAATAGAAATGTTCGCGACGTACTGCCTATAAGGGTACTTTAAGAAAATGTTCGATGTCTTAGTCACAGATCCCGATATGACAGCAAATGATCACGGATGGTTATTTAACGTTCTAAATGACATCCATTGTACCGATATCGCTTAGAAAGTCATTACAAAACTCTTAAGAATGTAATTTGGATGGAAGTTTTACTCGAGTCAAGAAGCAGCTTTGAAAGATTTTGGTTGACGGAGGCAAGCGCTACGGTTATACAAGAAGTTTGAAAGTTAGCAAGAGAGGTTGAACTGGATTTACGGAAGAGGATACCTTAGGATTGCTTGCTGATAGGGAATAAGAGAGAAAAATAGGAAAACGATTTTCAATTGAAGAAAAAGCAAACTTAGACATCTGGATGCGCAAAAAGAGGAGGAAAGGGGGAAAAACTAAGATGTACCTGCACGTGTTTCAAAGCTAATAAAACTGACTTGCTTCAATGATTTCTTTGCTAAAGCTCAGATTTCAATTGTAGAGTTCTGTAAAATAACTATGACTGGAATCAAAATGTCATAGTAAAGAAAAGCTTGAACGAAAGTTAAGCGATTTATTATAAAAAATCCTTATCCACAGCGAACAACTCAGAGTTTAGATTCTAGAAAGGCGTACTGCCCTGAGCTCGGGCTGTCATCAGTGGTTGCTCTCGATCAGGACTATAATACTATGATTATACAGATCCATCCAACGCTATTGCTGAAGCAGATCGCTATACAAATGACACTATTGCCTTCGGTTCCGAATCATCTGGTGAGTAAACAATATATTTAAAGCATTCCTTTATTGATTCAGGTTGTATTTGATTGAATTATGTTTAGTTTATTATATACAGAACAAGAATTAACACTCTCTCAAAGACAAAGAATACGTATATATTTTTTCAAACGTCTGAAAGGAATCGCTACCTTCCTTTCCAATGTACGGATTTTACGTCGAAATCGTTTACGTTGCCTCTTTCGGTACAGCATCTCGGGTGTAAAACCCCCAAAGTTCTTCTCTCTCACTCTTCCTCTCTCCCTTTCTTTCTCTCTCTCTCTCTCTCTCTCTCTCTCTCTCTCTCTCTCTCTCTCTCTCTCTCT
>NC_068997.1:21334268-21337263 GCF_001194135.2 Octopus bimaculoides
TTTGCTCCACCAATTACTTTTACCACTGCCAACGCACTGCCACCACCAGCACCAGCACCAGCACCATCAATTCTCCCAACACTACTACTACTACTACTACTACTACTGCTGCTGCTGCTGCTGCTGCTGCTACTACAACTACTACTACTACAACTACTACTACTGCTGCTGCTGCTGTTTTTAACCTGAAACGTTTAAGCACTAACACCATCGTACTTACGTTCGTTACCACCCCGACCATCATCATCATCGTCATCATTGTCATCATCGTCATCATTGTCATCATCGTCATCACCGTCATCTTCATCATAACTATTGGCACCACCACCACCACCACCACCACCAACACCACCACCACCACCACATCATCATCATCATCATTATCGTCGTCGTCATCGTCACCACCCTCCAAATTATCATCACCAATTATCATCATCATCATCATCATCACCATCATCATTGACGATGTGCTGGTAGATACTCGACCAGCTAGAACTGACAGTTACCCCTCCCTTAAATCACCTGTCCTTCTCTTGAAAGAAAACAACAAACAAAAAGCAAAAAAAATGGTAATGACGTAGAAACGGTCCATGTACGCCATACCTGAAAGAGAGTCTGTACGTGGTCGTTCGGCCTACTAGAAATAGTAACCAAATTTCCCCAGATTACGCCCTCCAGTTTCCTAAAATGACACACTGAGCAATGTATTCCTGGGCTCATTGCACATGGGAAAAAGGACGGGATGGGCACGACTGGTGTCTTTTTGATTACAAGTCTGCACAAGCAGGCTTGAACCAGGAGGTATGCTACAATTCCGTCGTCGTTGTCATCATCATCATCATCATCATCATCATCGTCATCGTCGTCGTCGTCGTCGTCGTAATTTCTTGATGGCGAGATTTCAATTTCTTTGAATTTGCATATATATCTATAGATGTGATCAAAGATGTCTGTATAAAGCTATTTTGGTCCGAAAAGATTCCTTCCATGCAATGAGGACACGAGAGACAGGAAGCGTAGTTTGAGTCTCAGATGTTCTCATTGCAGATCTGCCCCCACCCCCACCCCTCATCAATGTTTCTTCCCATCATTCAATCTCTTCTTCACTGTTGTTCTTTGAAAGAAGTCGGTCCCCCTACGTAGCATTTACTTCTTCATCCCAGAGTGGACGATCAGATGTATCAACCGGCCACACCGAAGCAACAATATTACGGAAAATTTCAAGAAAAAAGCTCATCTATCCAACTGGACTACCTAGGCGGCGATACAAAGAAGTACATGGATCTCCGTCGGCTTCGACGACTAGTGTTCCAGTGTCCCAAATCAATAATACTCTTTACACGTTCAATGTGTTCAGTAGATCTCAACCAAGGTCAATATGATCCTTCGTAGACCATGTAAGATCTTCTTGTTAACATTTATCTACAATAAGCGCAGGCGTGGCTGTGTGGTAAGAAGCTTGTGTCCCAACCACATGGTCCCGGATTCAGTTCCGTTGTGTAGCACCTTGAGCAAGTGTCTTCTGTCATAGCCTCGTGCTGACCAAACCATTGTGAGTGGATTTGGTGGACGGAAACTGAGAGAAGCCCATCGTGTGTGTGTGTATATATGTATATATATCTAAGTCTGTGTATCTTTGTGTCTGTGTTAGACCCCCACCTCACCGATGCACAACCGGTGTTGACGTGTTTGCGTCCGCGGTACCTAGCGGTTCGGCCAAAAAGGTCGACAGAACAAGTACCAGGCTTAAAAAAAAAAAACAAGTCGTCCCTAGCGGCATTTGAACCCAGAACGTAAAGACGGACGAAAAGCCGCTAAGCATTTTATTCGGTTGGCTAACGATTCTGCCAGCTCACCAACTTAAAACCGGAATAAGTATCACTAGCAATTTTGTTCGACGCTCTAATACATTGCCTCAGAAATAACTAAACCAACCACCACCGACACTAGTACAACCACTCCTACCACCGCTACCAATAGTATAAATGCTACCATCTCCTCAATCACCAATACCATCAGCATACCATCGCCATCATCGTCTTCAACAGAGTCACCACCGCCGCCCTCTCGTTTCTAACTAAAACACCATTTTCAAAACTGCATTAGAGCCAGCGCCGTGACTACCACGGCGGCAACGACGACGACGACGACGACGACGACGACGACGACCACCACCACCACCACCACCACCACCACCACCACCTCCACCACCACCACCACCACCGACAATACCTCACCAGCAGTTTCACCATACAATAAATATTTATTTGCACATTATCTTTTTTTCTCCTTCTTCCTTTCAATCTACCTCCTCCCAAGTCTTCTATTTTCGTTTCCACGCTCGTCGTCATATTTTTTTTCTCTTTACAGTAATAGTATTAGTATTAGTAGTAGTAGTAGTAGTAATAGTAGTTTTATGTTTAATTGTAGTAGTATTAGTTGTAGTAGTAGTAATAGTAGTAGTAGTAGTTGTAGTGGTTGTTTTTATTCCAGCATGGTTCATTTACAAGAAACATTTGTGTGTGTCTTATATTCTCCCTTGTTCCATTCGCCAAACAATATCATTATTCCAGTGGAAACGCGTACACAGGTATAGTGATATAACATAATATACATATACATTATACACAGTCATATGCATATATATACATGTACATATAGATACATCCATACGGACAGGCATAGACACATACCTACACACACAGACACATACGCACATACACGAACATACTAACACAAATAGTACGAATAACGTATTTGCACACGATTACACACACAAACACACACATATGTGTGTGTACATATACATATATACATACATATATATACATACATGTATGCATATTTCTATGTATAATTATGTGTGTGTATATAGCCACAAGCATACAAATACACATACGAACATATATTACATTCAATTATACATGTATATATACATTTCGCACTTACGCACATGCACACAGACACACACACACACACACACACACACACACAC
>NC_068997.1:21337363-21338451 GCF_001194135.2 Octopus bimaculoides
GTATGTATGCATAAATGGCTTGATGCACTATCCGATATAAAATATTACAAAAATCTTATTCAATGATACCGTACACTATATAACGTTGGTCTGCTGTATAAATAGCTACATGAAACTTAATAAGGCGCAACGAGGCAGACAACATAGAAATGAAAACCGTGTGTTGCCTCTAAGGTATGCAGTTAACCCCAAAGGCATTCCAGCCGTGACTATCACGGCAGCATGGCATATTTAGAATTACGTTATCTAATGAATTAGCCATATGTGTAATTCAAGGCATACTTTTAGCGGGTTTGGCCACTCGTTTTATGATGGTTGATGGTTTTTTTTTTATACCATCTCGCTTTTTTATTGCTCTGAACTATCGATTAGGTATTATCACTATGTCAGGCTAATCAAATACAGTAGGCTGTAGATTGGTACTGTTATTTCTAGTAGGTAGTCGGAGGAGACGCGTGTATAGTAGCCTCCTTAGTTGTTTGAGCGATTTCAACCCTTTAGGAATCAAACCGACCATATCATGCCCAAATATTCATATGTTTTATACTGAAACTGACTAGATCAGGCCTATCCGACTTGCCCTATAATATCATTTTAAAAAGAAACAATCACATGTTTGAAATCTCAGAGCTAGAAGATAATGTGATTAATTAAAAGCAATGTAAATAGATAAGCATTACATTTGCTAGAGGAATCTAAGTGCTAAAGAATTAATAGCCATTAATGCAAACACAAGGTTTTTAAATATGGGCCTGGGTGGATTGTACTTTATTACTGGTGTGTGTCTTATCCCATTTTTAGAATTTTAGAAGTGACGGAATTTGGTAGACGGAAACTGAAAGAAGACCTTGTGCCTATAATAAGAACGTTATATTTTATAAGAGATTTGAAAATATTGGAAAACATTGAAAAACACTGTAAAACAAATTTTGCCGGGTAATCACATATGACAACAGAAGAGTAAGAATAGCTGGGTTTTATAGAATAACATTAGTTGATTTGGTAATATTTATACTCCATTATTTTCATTCCTTACTTGTTGAATCAATATATATATATATATATATATATATATATATATATATATA
>NC_068997.1:21338686-21340065 GCF_001194135.2 Octopus bimaculoides
ATATATATATATATATACATATATACATATATACATATACATATATGCATACACACATACTCATATTCTCACATACATTTGCACAGGCATTTATATACGCGCATCTACTTATGTATGTATGCTTATGCGTATGAATGTATAGATGTGTTCACATATTGTATTTTGAGAGACTGGCCATAAAACAGTGATTATAGTTAGTTATCCTGTTTATTGCTTAATTAATAGAATTGTACGGTGATCAGCGTCCATATCAGAATATTGCGAGGAAAGGATTTCGCTTCTACTTAAAACTTAGTTAATTAATTGGATAATTGAAGACAATAATATAGTATGCTTACGTTTATATGTATGTATGTATGTTTGTATGTATGTATGTATGTATGTATGTATCTATCTATCTATCTATCTATCTATTTATCTATCTATCTATCTATCTATCTATCTCTCTGTCTGTCTCTGCCTGTCTGTCTGTCTCTCTCTCTCTCTGTATATATATATATATATACAATTGTTTAAAATTATAATATAGGGTTAGATTTAGTCTAAGGAAAAATAGAATGTACACATTTTCATAGAACACACTGCAATAGAAGGTGATGTTAAGACATAAAGTGTATAGTCGGCTACACTGAGTCGAAGCACTGCATTTCTTCAATCTTCTGCTACTAGAAAATGGAGATTGTCAATAGCTGTTGCAGTCTTACTTTCATGTATAGAGCATATTTATGTATTATAGAAAACAGTGTTGTTCCGCAGGTATCTATGTATAAATGAATGTATGTATTATGTCATTATTTAATTTTATTTCAAGATTTTTTGACAATAGGGAAGGAGACAGTTTCTGTTATAGATCTAAGGCTCCTTCAGTGGAATTACATCAAAAACAGGGTATTTTTGTTTGTATCTATGTATGCATGTATGTATGTATACGTGCAGATTTGTATGTTTTATCTTCTCATGCATATACTTACGTATCTAATCTTGTTCGTATATATACAAATGATAAATTTCTGCAAAGTTTTACAGATTTTTACAGTTCCAGTGATGGCTTGCATTTGTAGTCTTCGAATCGGCTTTCTCATGTATGTATGTATGTATGTATGTATGTATGTATGTATGTATGAATGGATTGATGGATGGAGGGATGGATGGATTGATAGGTCGATGTAGGTGCATGTATGAGTGTATTTCTGTGTGTGTGCGTGTGTGCGTATGTAGGTAGAGATTCAGGTTGCTAGGTGTTTAAATATGTAAAAATGCACACGCACATACATACATGTTTGTATATATTTGTGCATGTAGATGTGTAAATATACACATTCATATATTTATGCATTTCTATATGCATATATATATATATATATATATATATATATATA
>NC_068997.1:21341621-21342626 GCF_001194135.2 Octopus bimaculoides
TATATATATACATCTGTGTGTATTTATCTATATATTTGTCAATCTATATGTACACACACACACACACACACACACATATATGTATGCATATACATATAAAGCATATATGCAGTTAGAGAGAGAGAGAGAGCGAGAGAGAGAGAGAGAAATTGGGAGAGAGAGCGGAAAGAGAGAGTGAGGAAAAGTAAAATAGGTGCAAGTGAGAGCAGTAAATAATGCATATGTAAACACCAAATGATCCTTTAGGGTCCAAAATTGTTTTATTATAAATATATATGCAATTTATCAGTCAAACCTAGACGGCACCTCTGGAGGAATTTCTTATTCCTACGATGTAGTAATTATTCAAACAAACACTTATGGGCGCTAGTTATATTATAACACGTGATTTATTATTTTCGCCGTTTAATCAAAGCTGTCTCTGTTGAGCTGTTGATTCATCTCAGTTCTTGGGCTCATTGTGAAACACGTGACTGATTATTCCATACGTGCGTGTAACCAATCAGCGTTACATATTATGGTCAAGCTGAATCCAGGCAGAGTAATCGAACCCGAGATGACATGACTGCAAATTTAACCCCTAATCCATTCATCTATGCGTGTGTACGATACAACAATTATTTCAAGTTACACATTTCATGCGTCTTTCGTTTTGTTAGCGAGAAGTAAACCAACTTCAAGAAGTTTTGTAAATATTCTTCATCTACGGTTGGGAAGCGAACCAACCAGAGAACATCTACGTTTCACCACAACTTGTTAGAAATTGTAGACAAATCTCCCTCGCTTACCATTTTAAGTAGTTACCATTTTGAGAAGAGAGACGTATTGTCGTGAGATATGCAATAACGGAGATAAGGAGTGGATGGCCATTAGTGGGACGTCTTTGCTCAGTGCGAGGTTTGTTCAGTGCGAGGTTTGCTCAGTGCGAGGTTTGCTCAGTGCGAGGTTTGCTCAGTGCGAGGTTTGCTCAGTGCGAGGCTTGCTCAGTGCGAGGTTTGCTCAGTG
>NC_068997.1:21343083-21344339 GCF_001194135.2 Octopus bimaculoides
GATATTAATCAGCAGATTTTTAAATAACCAAGAAATCACTGATCAGTTCTGTGTCAAAGATTTCTGGCATCAACCAATCAGTTTTCAGAAAAGTCAGTCAAAACATCCATTTTGCTGTATCACATTCTTCTACACAATAACTTTAATTTCTACAGTGAATTCTACATTCTAATTGATAGGAAGTTTACCGAAACGCTATAAATCTTATTCCAGATGAATTTACATATATATTGCCTGTCAGTTACCATTGTGTTTGTCATCATCATCGTCATCATCATCATCATCATCATCATCATCATCATCATCATCATCATCATCACCATCATCATCATCATTATTACTATTATTGTTAAGGAAGGAGAGTAGGGTAATAGAATGGCAAAATCGTTAGAGCGTTGGTTGGAACGCCGTGCGGTACAGGTTTTTGGCATTTTATGTTCTGATTTGAAATCCCGCCGAGGTCAATTTAGAGATTATTTTGAACGGCCACCTGCTTGATAGCTGCAAGTTTTTGAAGAAATGCTAGCCATGAAAGAGCTGTTAGAACGGTATTACTGGTTCGTGATAAATTCGGTAGTAATGAGATGCAGTCATAACGACGACATCGTTATGCACGCACACGTATATTGTCCAAGCATTGCTGACATGTGGAGCTGCACAAATCAGTAATGTTCTAAAAGCTGTTATTTTTGTAGGAATGAAACGGTTTATCGGCTGAGTGTATTGTGATTATACTCCATCACCTTTATTCGACCTTAACGGACAAGATGTTTCCCCTCTATCTGGTCTATTTCTTGTCTTTGGACAAAGAGCTTGCAGGGATGCGATTAAAAGGACCTAAGACAAACATCTTATTTTCCGACTACGTTTGTACGAATTGATTCAAGTTGCGCTTAGAAAGAAATGTGAGCGTGGAGTATAAGACCTGTGTTCAAAAGTTTGCTGAAGCAAATGAACATGATATCAATAAGCACTGGAATGCCGGGTGAAAATTGCAGGGAGAAGGTATTGCCTTAGATCTGTACAGTTCCTTATTTAACCTCAGTTGGTTGTCCCCCCTATGAAAACATTTCACTTCTATTGTCTGTTACTTTTCATGCTTGATTCTCATACTCAATTTTAAATAAACCCTCATCGCTTTTCTTGTTCTTTATCTTGCAATTTCACTACAAACGTCGTCCCTGTGGCAAATAAAGAAATGTTATTATTGTTATTAGTGTTTTTTTATATTTGCGGTTTTCACAATCTCCTTTAGC
>NC_068997.1:21345506-21346776 GCF_001194135.2 Octopus bimaculoides
ATATATATATATATATATATATATATATATATATATATATATATACATACATACATATATATTTACACATACACACACATATATACACATATAATATGGGAGTGAGAATTGGAACAGGAAGGAAAAATTATAGAAAAACGGAAAAGAACAAGAATGAAAAAGTGAAATAAATAAATATATAAAGAAAGATGTAAACGGACGATAGAAGGACTGACAGAAAAGAAGAAAAGAGGAAAGCACGAAGGAAGGAAGATAAGAACGAAGGAACGAAGGAACGATGGAACGAAAGAAGGAAGAAAGGATGAAAGAAAGAAAAAAAGACGGAAAGAAATGAAGAAAAACAGGAAGAAAGAAAGAAATAGACGAAGAAGCGAAGAAAGAAAAGGAAAAAAAAACAAGACCTGAAAGTGAAAAAAAAGAAAAGAAAAATACATAGAAAGGGAGAAATATAGAAAGTAAATAGAAGAAGGAAAACCGAAAGAAGAAATGATAAAGAAAGAGATAACTAAGAGAAAAAAAAATTCAGATTTATAAATATGGTAATACTATTCCTTGGAAAAAGATTCTTCCAATAATTTTTTTCTTTATTTCTTGTAAGGATGCGATGCAAATAATGGTACTGTCTGCGATTTGGTTCCGGTTAACGGTAGAAGACGTCGCGTAAGGAATAAAGACACAGCATATCAGGTTTAGTTCTGAAGAAAGTGAGGCCTGTTTTGGTGCGTCGTTTAATGTGGCTGCATGATGTGTAGTGTAGAGTATGATGTGTTTGTTTGTAGTGTGTGTGGTTTGTGGGAGGTTGTGCCTGGAGAGGTGGATCGTGACTGAGGTTTGGTATTTTGTGGTTTTTACCATGTTGTATGTATATATGTATGTATGTATGTATGAATGGTTGACAGTGTGTCTCTTCAGTTTTCAAACCTCGTTAATACTTCCTAGATTTATAGAATTTGATCGCTGGTGGGTTGGACGGAGGGAGCGGGGTTCACATGATGGATGCCTTGCATGTTTTAAACTCACTAACACACACACACACACACACCCACGCATACACATACACACACACACGTTCAAACACATTTACAAATAAATGTGAACTTACACGCATATGAATGTACACATACATACATTAATTCGTTCATTTATTCATACGTACATACACACATAAAACATATATATATAATGTATATATATACAAATACAAATATATGTATACACATATAAAACGTATATATAGACAATATATATATCTATAACTATGTATATGTAT
>NC_068997.1:21347962-21349283 GCF_001194135.2 Octopus bimaculoides
TATATATATATATATGTATGTATATATATATATATATATGTATACACACACACACACACACACACACACACACAGACACACATATGTATATATAATTTAGAGAAGAACCACCATCATACAATTCAGACAATGGATGACCCCATTGACACCATCCAGAAAACATACATTATAAAAATACGAATCTAAGAATTCAATAAAGCATAAAAAGTAAATAGTAGTGAATTGATAAAGCAGAAAGGGTAAATAGCAATAAGTTGACTACGTGCGTTTCGTGGCTTTTATTAAACCAGATAAAAGCAATTCAATTAAAAAATATATCGATTCACGTTTAATCCAATTTAAAAATATAGTTACTCATCAGGTCTAGAATAAAAATAAAAATCAATGTACGTATCTTACTATATAATAATTAATTAAAAGTAAAAATAAATATGTATATAAAAATTCGTATTAATACAATAAATAAATGAAAAATATTTAATAATATTACTTAAAATTAAAAGCATAATTTATCTTATCGAATAATTACTGTGAACTAATAATAATCATCCGTTAAGAAAAGAAATAAATATAGCAAAATCCGTGTTAATATAATAAATAAATGAGAACATTTAACAATATTGATTAAAATTAAAAACATGACTTATCTTATCGACGAATTTCTGTGAAAGTTTAAACTTAATGCGTAGAACTTAGTATTTATAAGAAATATACAACGTGAAGGGGAGAGGAGAAGAATTAGAGAAAGGGTGGTTGAGAAAGACAGAAAGGAAGAAGAAGAACAAGAGAGAAGGATTAATAGTTATCGCCAAGCTAACATGGCAGTCCAGAAAAATAGGACGAATACTGCCGTTCATTAGCTCCAAGAGGCCATCGCCTCTAGTTATCTATGTGACACACAAACCTGTGTCCATTACAACCTTCGAACGGGGGAGGTGAGCAGCTTCCCTTTGCTGGTTCAACATCCACAAACTAGTTTCGGCGTGATTGCCCCTTATCAATGTGGAGTAGCCGAACCCAGCAGGCGTGGCTGCTGACAGTCTGTTCGAAGGTTTATTTTCATATATTCTGTGGAACACATTCACTGTTTTCAAAAATAGAAATATTGGTATTTCTAAATCTGTCCAGCATTCGCCATGATAGATCGCTAGCCACTACACATTATTTTTTTCTCTCCTTGTTTCTTTGTGTGTTCTTTTCTGTGGAAGAGCGAAGGCTCGAAACGTTAAAGACTTTTTCAGTTCCCGGGCGTTATACTAATACATCTGTTTGTTGTCTACACCTCCTGTCTTCGTTTTTTTTTGTCAATTCTCCCTATATA
>NC_068997.1:21350434-21351144 GCF_001194135.2 Octopus bimaculoides
ATATATATATATATATATATATATATATATATATATATATATACATACATATCTGTATGTGTGCATGTGATTGCGTGTTTATGTGTATGCGTGTCTATATACGCACGCATGCATTCTATATAAACATATAAATATATGAATGAATGAATGAATGAATGATAGAATGATAGAATGAGAGACAGCAAGATAAACTGTGATTCGCTTAATTATACATTTATAAGCATATGGACATTTATAAGCATGTGTATGTATGCATGCGAATGTGTAGGTGTTATTGTGTATGCATATGTCTGCGCCTGTATGTCTATGGAAGAGCGTGTGTGTGTGAGTATTTATGCCTGGTATTTGTACATGTGTGATTATTTGTACGTATGTGTGAGTATTTGTACGTGTGTGTGAGTATTTGTACGTACTTGGATGTATGAATGGGCGTATTTCAGAATGTGTATGACCACTATAAACAACGGTAATACCCATTAAGTCTTTAATACATAGCCATGTTGTTTCTCCAAGATTTCTCTTAGTAAACCTAGACTGATTGAACTGTTGATCAGAGGATTGAATTTTACGACCATCCATTTGTGGCAGACATTTTCTATTTTAGGCAAGATGGAGGAGAGACACATTGGAGATTCTACAGAGGCATCACGTTAGCATTATATGAAGCATTTTCATATATATATATATATATATATATATATATATATATA
>NC_068997.1:21351690-21352512 GCF_001194135.2 Octopus bimaculoides
ATATAATATATATATATATATATGTAGTTAATAATGGAAATAAATACGGTTAGGCTTCATATAAACATATTTACATGGAGCACAATAATACAGAATAAAAGTACAGAATAGAATAAGAAAATATCTAATTTACTCCTTCGAAAGCTGTATCAGGAAGCCCGGAGTTACGTAATAATCACAATAAGCATCAATTGCAAACGAAACGAGCAAAACATCATGGCTATTTAAATGATTATTACGTAAATCCTGAGTTCCCGAAACAGCTGTCGCGTTATGAAATTACACATTTTCTTATTTTTAAATTTTATTTCGCATTTTTGGCTGCTCTTTGTCAATATATTTATATCAAGTCTAACTGTGTTTATCTCTATTTGGATTTCTCCTATTGCCAATCTTGACATGGCGGGCCTTGACTTTATCGAAGGATTCGGAGTTTAAGTTTAAATCCTTTTGAGCACTTATATATGTTCTGCATACTCATCTCTTACCAATGTCTGTAATTATATATAGAAATATGCTCATGTATGTTCGTATGTGCTTGTGCGCTTGAGAAAAACTGGATATATTTTATAAATGTCTTAAAAAATATATTCCATTTTCATCATATGTACAAACACATGCAGACATAAACATATATAGATGCACTCGCTCTTCCGTCCAATAACATACACGTCAACGGAATTTGCAGTATATGTTATGAGTTAGCCTCTTTTCACCTTCCTTCTTTTATCGGTATGGTCAATTACTTTTGAAAGTACTTTCTTGTGCGCGGTTTAAATACATGTCTATGCATACATATATATATATATATATATATATATA
>NC_068997.1:21353152-21356514 GCF_001194135.2 Octopus bimaculoides
TATATATATATATATATATACATATATATATATATAACAAAGTAAAATTGCACGGTACCGCACGAGTGAATATATATATATATATATATATATATATATACACATACACATATATATATGTTGAGAGGGGAGTGATGGGGTGTGTGAGAAACTCAAGATGTTTATATGCAATAACCATTTCCGTTGTCTTCCAAGATGAATAGAGCTGGGTATGGTGATTGCTGAAGTAGAGTCATATGAGAAGTAGACCTCAATATCGTAGTTTGTGTGTACATATGTATGTATGTATGCATGTATATGTATATATATGTTTATATATATATATATGTATCTATATATATGTATATATATAGATACATTTATATATATATATATATAGATAGATATATTTATAGATATATAAATATACACACGCGCACACAAACATACACATACATCTATACATAGGTATACTTATATGTATATTTTGATATATATAATGAGAGAGAGAGAGAGAAAATGAAAGGTAGAATGAGTGAGTGGGGAATAAATGCCTATATACATGTGCACACGCGACAAAAATCTGTTTTCAAAGAGTTGCCTTGTGGCGCCATCTACTCTCTTTAAGACGAACCAAAGCAACAACATTAACAACAATGTAGACAACAACTACAGCTAATATATTAAGAAATAAAAGTAAAAGGGAACAAAATGTAGAGCTAAATAAGCTGGCTAAAGGAAGGTAACTTGTAAGCTTTTAGTTTGTTTATTACAAAGATCTGTGTTTTATGGACCGTTTTGTCTTTCTGCTTGCAACTAAAGGCAGCTTTATTTAGAGTCTCTTTCAATTAATTTCTAATTAGTTTTTACTATTTCCTGCCTAACTCTTTAATATCAAACCACTTTCTGCTCTCAGACTTTATTACGTGGCAATGGAATAATTTACCGTTCTCATATCGCCATAGACTATTTCGTGATATTGATTTCTCTTGCTTTTGCCTGAAGGCCGCAAATGCTGATGATGAAAATTGGAATGTGTAGGCGATTTATGTCAAATAGAGCATTAAAGGAGTACTGTACTTTGCTTGAAGCATTGCAATGCATAAATATTTTAAAAGAAAACTTTTAAGCCATACAGGCGAAAAGTCAGGTGAAATATGTTATGATGACAATAAATAAAAACAAAGTCATTGGATCACTCTACATATGTTGCTTAATAGTTCTGTTATATTTCGGGTAAGATTCCCTTTATCAAATACAAGCTATAATGTAATCCAAGAGTTTGGTGATTGCTGATGATACTTTTCTCCGAACTTTTGGCTTATATTTTTATCCTATATTTGATAATGGGAATCTTACTCGAAATACAATTGAAGCATTAGATAAATTATGTTGAGCCTCACAATATCTTGTATTTGTCTTTATTGGCATCACTTTGCATATTTTGCTTAGCTTTTCACCTGCATTGCTTAGAGGCATTCTAATAATAATTTCTACCTGTTTATGTTGTATGCTTTGGCGCTCTTCATAATTTTTCCTTTTCTCTTCTCACTTCTACGCTGACGTGTGTCTTTTTTTAATCAATCACAATTAGTGCCCGTTTATATACGAATTTTTCTGGACATATTGAGAATCTTCTGATTGTATTTCTACTTCATTCTTACTTAGTATCACTGGGAGACTTTGGCAACTTTGGTCGGGCGGATTTACGTGTCCATTCTCTCTGAATCATATCTATTCACCAAAATAAAAACATTTTCTCTGTTTCTTCAATCTCATTTATTTTGATATATTTTGGCGCAAAGTAAAACATTTTTCAATAATTTGCTATATTTTTCAATTACGGAAACATTTCTTAATTATTATTTTAACACGCTTTTTTGGTTTATGCTCTTAATAAAATTATTGCTGTCTTATGAATATTTCGTCATGTTCATGTCAGCTTTTTCTTGCTTTTGACATTTGAGGGGTGTGACACGTTCATCTTTCTTACGCGTTTCATTTTGTTCTCTCCTTGAAATAAACATTGTATCTCAGTTTATTTAATCAAACCCCAAAACACAAAAATTTTGGACTTGAAGTCAAACGTGAAAAATAAAAACACAACATAAAACTTAATAATATGAATAAGTATATATAATATTTTGTCGAGACGTACACATGACTTTTGTTATATACTACAAGCTAAAGTAAATTGATAGTCTGAAAATTAGAAAGACGAACATAAAATAAAAATACATAATTGTGTTAACTTTAACTGAAATAGTTTCTCTGTGTTCAAACTCGTACAACACTATTTTACAATTATAATACTGACAAAAATATAACAAAAATATTTTGATTCAGAGGTCGCGACAGAGAGATAACATACATTTTCTTTTATAAATATAGATAACAATTCACACGATTATATCTTTAGAAAAGTATTTAAGTGCTCCAAGGAGCATAATGTAATTTTGATAACATCAGTTTTTAGAAAATTTGGTTAAAAATATCTTGAATAGGAATTGCCAAGTAACAGCAAATCTCATTATTCCTCAGAAAAAATAAGTTGGAAATAATAAGAATTATCTCAACGTTTCTATTTTCATGAGTGGTGATATCGTCCACAGACGTCTGACTCTGAAGAACGCGGATAGAGATGGCGAAGTTAGAAAAACATGACACCAATAATACATTCTTCAAGCAAACTGCTGTCGTAGCGTTGCGATGCAAAACACCGATGCAAAGTGCAGAGGAACAAACTCGATATTGCCCACATTTGCTCAAGTCTCCTTGCATTCTAGATTCCTTGAGCTGTCAGTGGAATGACGGACACAATGATTTGAGAGAATTTAATCATGCGTCTTTCTGTAATGGTATCGAATCATGCGGAGGCTGACTTTAACTTTAGTCTTTCCTCACGTGTTGAGAGAAAGATAGATAGATAGAGAAAGAGAGAGACAAAGAAAGAGAGAGGAAGTGGTGTGTTGTGTGTGTGTGTGCCTGTATGTATACTTATGTACATGCACGTATATCTGTATGTATATATAGGTTAGTCGTTAGTGCGGTCACAGTCAAATAGCGCATGCGTTGTATGGGACACTCAAAATAGAACATTAAGGAAAAATTCAACTGAAATTTATTGTAGTGTGGCTCGCCTGAAGATGAACAATGTCGCATGCGGCTTGGTTCAAGAAAAAGTTTGCTTTATGTATATATTTGCATGTTTATCTATGTATTCCTGTATATTTGTTGTTTGTGAATCTAAATATAATTAACTTGTTGGTCTACTGTTGACGTTTATGTCACTAATATATGCATTTACAATCGAGGATTCCATTAATAATCTAGGATTCTGTGCTACAATTTATATATATATATATATATATATATATATATAT
>NC_068997.1:21356567-21358857 GCF_001194135.2 Octopus bimaculoides
GTATATTCACGTGTATAGGTATGTATATATTAATGTAAATACGTGTTTGTGTGGGTGTGTATGTGTGTATGCGCGCGTTCGTACGTGTGTGGTGTGTGTATGTGGCATCTATAGAGTCACAGCATGTAATATCAGGACCACCCATCTCACACTCTAAATAGGTCACCGTTCCAATAGAGTGCAGTAGTGACAGAATATAGCCAAATATGATACTAATTTCTTTTACTTAATAAACTTCATCTCAAAACACAAAATATTATAAGTATCCCGGGGATGTAGACACGGGCGGTAGTTTCTATCAATTTGCGAACAAGAGTCTTATACACAGATTATATATATGCGTGTGTGTATACATACACATACATACATACATATATATATATATGTGTGTGTGTGTGTGTGTGTGTGTGTGTGCGTGCGTACATATATGTACATACATGTACATACATATGTATGTGCATATATGTTTAGACACACACAAGTATATATATATATATATATGTATGTATGTATGTATGTATATATATGCGTGTGTGTACATATATGAAAATGTACAGCTTCTGATGGGTAAATTGACATCATTTTATATTTTTCATTTCACGCATGCGCATTGTTTGTTTTTGATTTTTCGTCAAATGGGCGCCGTCTGTGAGAAAAACAGCACCATGACGCAACTCATTCTGCCAGAATGACGGCTTTATTATATAAATTCAGTCTTTAGTATGTCAAGATATTTTTATGTAATTTTGGTAAATATATCTGTTAAAATGAGATGTCAGTGTTATTTTCATGTTCGTGTAATTTAGAAGACAATATATTCACCGCACCCAGAATATATACATACATATATAGATGCACATATATACTACATGCTATACCTGATACATATACAACAATTTCTGGCGGTCTGTCTGTTACCATCTTAGTGCCTAAGCCAACATGCCAATATTCACGAAAATTTGCATACAAGTTACACTAACATAAAGTTCGATAATAAGCTAATTGAATTTCAATAAAATTCTATATAGGCGTTAGGTGAATTATATGGTAAAATGAGAAGGTTGCAAAAACATATTAGTCTGAGGGAAAGCTAGAAGCAGAGAGAGGGTGACTTATATCAGTGAAGGCGAGAACAGCGGTGGCAATGAGGTGTAACGTTAATACAGCTGTCATATATACGCGACACTGCGTACATACTTTCGTAAATACGTTGATACAGCACACACACATACATACACACACACTCATGCACAAACACAGACGCAAACACAGACAAACACAAACACACAAAGAAAGATGGGTGTAAGGAGTACGTAGTTTTGAGGAGAGAGGGAGTAGGTGGCTTTTCTGCTGTCCATCGCAAAGAAAACACATACACAGACACACACATGCATATATATATACATACATACATACGTATTCTACTATACACCATTTTAAACTCTTGATTACCTGCGTGTACGTTTGTAAATGTGTGTGTATGTCTGTGTGTGACGTCCTATAACTGTCTGTCGCTCTACTTTTGTACGATCTTCCCTGTTGCTGTCACATATGGTGAGATTTTAGAATTACGTCAACATTTTCAAATTTGGTATATTGAAATAATTTTCAACGTTAAATCCGATTTTGTTATTTATTTGTGACAGAAAAATTGCAGAAAAATCTTACTGAGGTTTACAATTTAATCAATTTCACCTAATCAGAAAGCAGGATTTGGAAGCTGGTATTTTCTACATGACAGCTATCTATTGCGAAATAAAGGCAAAATCATTAGGAGGAGGAATTTTATTAAACAAACAAAAGCAAAGTATTACGATGACCAAGGTAGTAAGAACTTCTGAAGTTTTAATGAATAAAGTCATGTGAAACAGACGGACAGACATATAAATAAATTATAAATTTTGGCGAAAAATTGCCCAAATCTGTCCTAATCAAGATGCCTGTCTGTCGGGGAAGGCATGTTCTGACATGGAATTTATAAACATTTATTTAAGACATTCTATTGTAAAAATTGCATGGCAATTACGGGCTATTCAGCTAGTATATATAAATGTGTGTGTGTGTGTGTGTATGTGTGTGTGTGTATGTGTGTGTGTGTATGTCTGTCTTTGTGGGTGCGTGCATGTGTCTGTGTGCGTGCATGTGTCTGTGTGGGTGCGTGCATGTGTCTGTGTGCGTTGATGACGTAGGCTGATTGTCGCCAGTTACAACTGCGCGAAGAGAGACAAGTACAACTACATTACCCCATTACTCGCAATTGTTTTCCATTTACCATTCCTTCCTTCCTTCC
>NC_068997.1:21359080-21359657 GCF_001194135.2 Octopus bimaculoides
CCTTCCTTCCTTCCTTCCTTCCTGTCTTCCTCCTTCATAACTGCTACGTATATCTGGATTAAAAGTTTGTCAAGTTACAGAGCTTCTTGGCAAATGCTAGACAAGACACCCGTGCTATTCAGCTGTAAGTTACAGACTATGTGGTATGTACATAGATATATACACTTCCAAGTAGCGACACCGTTCTTCAGCGTTATCACGGCGCCTTTTACTTGCATAATCTAAAACCACTTATACTCTGTGCACTACCTGAACCAAAGATTCACTCCAACTGAGCGCAGATGAAAGAATGGGGTCGCTTCGGCAGAATGAATAGTTTGGTTTATTAATGCAATTATACAAATAGGCGTCAACGTTGTTCTGTAGCTAATAGGTACGTTTTGTTGTCTCCTGATTTGGGGTTCGATTTCTCAGCAGGGCATCATTTTGTGTACGTGAAGTGCCTTTTCATGCGGAGTGAGCAAAATTAGGTAAACCATAAGTGTGATAGGCCGCCGTGTAAGCGTGCACACCCACGGACACACACATACAAACACACACACACACACACACACACACACACACACACACACACACA
>NC_068997.1:21360426-21361237 GCF_001194135.2 Octopus bimaculoides
TTTTTTTTTTTTTTGCTATCTTATTTTTTTAATCAAAGTTAGTCTTTGTACTCTCAAACTCAGACCATCAGATAAAATGCCTTGCAGTATTCCTTCCGGCTCTTTACATTTTAAGTTCCATTCGTGCCGAAGACAAATTTGCTTTCATCCTTTCGGGGTCAATAAAGCAAATGCAACTCAGATACTGGGTCAATGGTATCAACTATTCCCCAACCTCTACAACTTATAGCTTTGTATCGAAATTTCAAAACAAGAAGCAGGGAGCAGGCAGAATCATTGGATTGTCTGAAAAGAATGCTTAGAGACATTTCTTCAGGCTCCTTACGTTCCATGTTCCAATGCCACCAAGTCGATTTTATCCTTTCGGTATTAATAAAATAAGTACCAGTCAAATACTAGGGCCGTTTTAATTGGCATTTCTGTCCCCGTAACATTGATGGCCTTGTTCCAAAATTTGAGGTTGCGGCATTTCGTCCGTCTTTATGTTCTCAGTTTAAATTTCGCCAAGGACGACTTTACCTTTCATCCTTTCGAAATCGATAAAATATGCACCAGTTACGCACTGGGGTCGATGTAATCGACTAGCTCGCCTCCCCTAAAATTCCAGGCCCTGGGCCTTTAGTAGAAAGTATTATTATTATTATTATTATTATTATTATTATTATTATTATTATTATTATTATTATTATTATTATTATTATTATCATCATTTTTATATCCCCTGTCTTCTAATGCCGATTCAGGAATCTAGTATAATAAGACAGTCGGTTTGTTATATCAAATATCATCTGTCTACAGACTAATTATATAT
>NC_068997.1:21361446-21364119 GCF_001194135.2 Octopus bimaculoides
AAAAAAAAAAAAAAAAAAAACACACACACAAGCAATGACAAATTCAACGACAGAGCAGTAACTTAACAACAGCAAGCTTTTAAAAAATAAACACGCGCAAAAAGAAAAGGAAAAAAGGAAAAAACCCCAGATGCAGTAAGGAAGTCGTCAATGAACATCAAACGAGGTTTCGGTAATCTCGTCGTACCGTTTGATCTCAGTCTTCTTTACAAATATATTATTTGGGTTTTATTTCTCTGACCTGCATCACCTTAGTAGTTTTCTTCGTTTTCCTTTCCTTTTTTTCATTCCTTCTTTCTTGTTACCTTCTTCATCTTTCTTTTTCATTTTCGTTTATGTATTTATTTTGTCACGCCTTCCTGTTTTAGCATTTTAAATGTCTTTAAATTTTGTTACCTTACGTCTTTTGCGGTTATTATTAGTGTTATTGATAAGGCGGTGAGCTACCAGAATCGTTAGCACTCTGGGCAAAATGCTTAGCGGCATTTTATCCATTTTAAGGCCCTGAGTTCAGATTCCGCCAGGGTTGACTTTGCCTTTCATCCTCTCGGGGATGAAAAGTCGATAAAATAAGTACCAGTTACATACTGAGGTCGATATAATCGACTACACAACCCACCCAAATTTCAGGCCTTGTGCGTTAAGTAGAAAGGGTTATTAGAGTTATTGATAAAGGTGGCGAGTTAGCGGTGTCTACTTTTCTTCAGGCTATTTGCGTTCTCGGTTCAAATCCCGCTGAGTTCAGCCTTGCCTTTCCCTCTTTCTGAATGATAGAAAAAAAAAATCAGTCAAGTACTGGAGGCTATGTAATCGACAAACCTTCCCCTCAAAAGCTGCCGATTCTGTGCCAAAATTTGAAACCATTATGTAAAGCAGTGAGCAGCCAGAATCGCTGCCCTACCAGACCGGACAAAAACGATTAGCGGCATTTCTTCCGACTTTACGTTCACAGTTCAAATGCTATCTGGGAGGAATTTTTGCCTTTCATCCTTTTGGGGTCGACAAAATAAGTACCAGTCGGGCACGGCAGAGAGGGTCTGGATATAAACCTCTAACCCACTTCCCTGAAATCGCTGGCTTTGCGCCACAATTTGAAACCATTGTTACTGTGAGAGATAAGATGGCGTATGACGGCGAGTTGGGAGAACTGTTAGCACGCCGTGCGAAATGCTTGGCGGTATTTCATCTGTCTTTATGTTCTGATTTCAAAATCTGCCGAGGTCGACTTTGCTTTTCATCCTTTCGGGGTCGATAAATTAAGTACTAGTTGCGTAGTGGGGTCGATCTCATCGACTGGTCCCATCTCCCAAAATTTTGGGCCTTGAGCCTAGAGCAGAAAAGAGATAAACGGCGTACTAGCATGTCACAAAATGTGCTTAACGATATTTCCTCCAACTCTTTACATTGTGAGTTCCAAAGTCATTCTGAATTTAAATATCACTCAAGTCGACATGATCTTTCACCATAAGTACTAGTGGAAGACTGTGTTGTTGTTGTTGTTTGTTTCTTCACGAGCCATGCCTGGCTCATAAGGGCCGATTTGCCCGGTTTCATTGGCGTATAGGTTCCTCACCTGGACAGGATGCCTGTCCGTCGCAGGTGAGCTGCTAGACGCAGGAAGAAAGAGTAAAAGAAAGATGTGGCGAAAGAGTCAGCAGAAGTTCGCCATTACCTTCTGCCGGAGCCGCGTGGAGCTTTTAAGTGTTTCGCTCATAAACACACACACACATCACCCGGTCTGAGATTCGAACCCGCGACCCCTCGACCGCGAGTCCGTTTCTCTAACCACTTGGCCATGTGCCTCCATAGTGAAACACTGTGATCAATGTAATCGATAATCGACTTACCTCTCCCCATGAAAATTACTGAACTAGTGCTAAAATTAGAAAGGGTTATTAATGTTATTGATGTGTATATGCAGCGGTGTTATTGATGTGTTTACGCAGCGGTGGATAATTGCAATCGTTAAGCAGACTGTTGGATAAAAATCTATTGTGGTATTTAATTTAGATTTTTATGCTGCAAGTTAAGACGGAATTGATGACGATTTTGCATCCAGAGTAGAAATGTTGGTTTCAAATTTTTTGGCAAAACACCAGCAATTTCAAGGAAGGGGTTAAGTCGATTACATCAACTCAAATACGCAACTGCTTCTTATTTTATAAAGCCCTGAGAGGATGAAATGTAAAATTGACTTCGATGGTATTTGAACTCAGAACGTGAAGATGGACGAAATCCCACTTACCATTTTTCCCGCCTTGCTAACGATTCTGCGAACTCACTGGAGAACAAATATTACCGGTCTAGTACTGGTGCCAACTTCATTGACTATTCCTATCTCTCCATATTTGCAGACTTGTATCTGTTGGCACTCCGTCGCTTACGACGTCGAGGGTTCCAGTTGATCCGATCAACGGAACAGCCTGCTCGTGAAATTAACGTGCAACTGGTTGAGCACTCCACAGACACGTGTACCCTCAGCGTAGTTCTCGGGGATATTCAGCGTGACACAGTGTGACAAAGTTGACCCTTTGAAATACAGGCACAACAGAAACAGGAAGTAAGAGTGAGAGAAAGTTGTGGTGGAAGAGTACAGCAGGGTTCGCCACGATCCCCTGCCGGAGCCTCGAGGAGCTTTAGGTGTTTTCGCTCAATAAACACTCACAATGCCCG
>NC_068997.1:21364390-21366603 GCF_001194135.2 Octopus bimaculoides
ATATATATATATATATATACACATATATATATCATATGTGTACGTAAAATGATATTGTTAAGATACGTCATTTTCCATGTCATAGCAATGTCCAACATCGAAGTGACAGCTAATGCCAATTGTCTGTCTAACGACACATCTAAACTTAGCACGATATTATGTAACAGAAGTTTTACTGCAGTTAGTGTTCCGTTAATGTTATTTTTGCAAACTAACATTGTAATGACGATGGCCGTAGTTGTAATCAATTCCAACAATGTCATGAGGACTTGAGTTTTATAAGGGAATCGTATAAGTTCACTGACAGGGTTAACATCGTATTCGTTTTCCCTGCCATTATGGAAATGCAGATCAGAAAGGGAGGTAACAACCTATGTTAAAATCCATCCGTTTAAAGATTTCTACTAGTCTGCTGTTCATAGGGCTATGTAAATGATAAGGATATCTTACGCTAGTACAAGGCCGTACATTTGTACAGAACGGAATTCGGTGATATTTTTTTCTTTTTTTGTTTGTACCATATCACTCAATATGCACGGTATTTATTTTTATTTTATCAACTTGGGAGAAGAAAGTAAAGGACAAAGTTCACTATGGTGACAGAGGAACTGAGCTTTTAAACGTACGTAATATTATACTTTAATGTCTTCAGTCCGAATTTTTTTTTGATTTTCTGTCAGCAGCTGTAAGGTATTCAGCGTTTTAAGAATTATTTCTAATTTAAGCACCAGGCGAGTGTAGTCGATATCATCGACTCCAGTACTCGACTGGTATATCTATCATCGCTTACCCCGGATTCGCTCATCACTGATCCAGGACAACACGGGTGGGCGTTGAGTCAATGATATTGCTTGGACCGTAAAAGCGCACCCCATCGATCATTCACAACGCCAAGGACAATTTGAGGTCTCGTAACGAAACCTATTTTCACTGATTCATTTAACACTGTATTTTTATTTTATTTTATTATATTTAATGCTTTTGTTTTTGGACCCAAACATTCGTAGAAAGCGATGATACATGAACTACATTTTATAGGCCTCGGAAGGCTGAAAGTCAATGCCAAGCTCAGCGAGATTTGAACGCTGAATTTAAAGAGCCGGGACAATTGCCGTAAAAATAATGTTTTCAACATTTGGCATAAAGCCATCAAGCTTCAGAGGATGAGGAATAGTATTTCTCTAGTATTTCTTTGTCGACATCGGGGTGGGGGATGGAAAATAAAGTTATCTTAGGCCGAATTTAAACTCAAAATGTAAGAAGCGAGATTAAATGGTTGGCGCGCTAACAATTCTGTCAATCCAACGCACTCCTTCAGGCCTTTGGTCATATATTTCAAGCTACCCGGTAGTGTGCATGTGTGTGTGTGTGTGTGTGTGTGTGTGTGTGTGTGTGTGTGTGTGTGTGTGTGTGTGTGTGTGTGTGTGTGTGTGTGTGCGTGTGTGTGTGTGTGTGTTAGATGGATTGAACCGTCAGATAGACTGAACCTTTAATTCCAGCGTCCAGCCTTGTCGAACGTAATGTCACGCTGATTGATTTTACTTGAGTGTCATACTAGGAGTAGTGGAGTCGCATGGGTTAGTCGTTAGGGCATTGGTCTCATGATCGTAAGATTGTAATTTCGATTCCCGAACCGGGAGAAGCGTTGTTTTCTTGAGCAAAATACTTCATTTCCCGTTGCTTCACTCAATTCAGCTGGTAAAAATGAGTTATCCTGTGATGGACTGGCGTCTCGTCCAGAGAGGAATATACACAGCAGAGAAACTGGGAAAATGACTCTTTGCTCCTTATGGAGTAATATCTACTTACCATTATGTTTGGGCTACACGAGTTTGGGCACTAATGCAATGACTAGGTAGCTGAGTTGACCGAGTAAATGGATTGGCCACCATTGAACTCGATGGTGGAATTTTTTTAATTTTCACATGTGTGTGAGACTGACAAGGAAGATAAAGAGAAGAAGGAAACAAACACATACATGGTATATAAATGTGCATATCCATATATGTACATTTAGATACATATATAGGAATATATGTGAGTGTATGTGTGTGCGTGTATGTATCTATGTATTTTATACAGATACACATACCAATATGTGTGTAGTGATTGTGTTTGTATTGAGAATTGAGAATTGTAGGACTTGCTGTAGATAGCGAAGAAATAACTGCATTAATAGATGTATTCACGTATATATATATATATATATATAT
>NC_068997.1:21367102-21368762 GCF_001194135.2 Octopus bimaculoides
TATATATATATATATATATATATATATATATTTATATATAAATTCATATATATATATATATGTATGTATGTATATGTACGAATCTATGTGTGTATGTATGCATGTATTTAAGGGGCGTGTTTTTTACGATAACGTTTTTACACTTTTGTTTATCAAGTGGAGAATGCCAGCAACATTTTCTTCTTGTCACCTCTACTCTCTCTGTTTCTTTACATTTGTCTCTCACTCTCTCCACCCCCCTCTCTCTCTCTCCTTGTCCCTCTCTCTCTCTCTCCGTCTCTCTCTGTCCGTCTCTCTCTGTCTCTCTCTTTCTCTCTCGGTTGGAAGTTAGTAACACCTCCAGCTGATTTTTATACTCTCGCACCCCGATGAAAGAAAGGTCTCTTGTTTGGCTTTTGTAAATAACGGAATTTCTTTGTTCGTTTCTTTCTCTCTTTTTCTTTTACGTTCTTTTATTTATTTATTCATTTATATATTTTGTGTGTGTGTGTTGGAGAGGTCAGTGGTCATGACAACAGCGTTTTGTAGTGGGCAGTACCAAAAAGATTTATAGCAATCCAGCCAGAATAGTAAATACTGATTTAGCAAGTGTCGACCTTAAACGAAAGCAGCATATCTTCGTTGTTTTATCACAGGTTTTGCTAAAAACGAATAGAAAAAAAAAAAAAGATGGAGATTTTGACGGACTTGGATGTAAGACTAAATGTTTTAAATAAATACAAATAAAAGAAAGAAAATGTATACGTAAATTCTCGAAATAATGAACAAGTATAATTACTAAACAGAAAAGAATTAAAGAGTAAATAAGTAAATATATATTCTTGTTCAAGACTAAATTTGTACTCTACGAAAGTAGAGAGCACCCTCTCAGATTAATGTAGGACTTTGTTTATCATAACTAGACGTGAAAACAAATATTGACATAATAGCTCAGTCCTGACGTGAGTACTTTCGGAATATTAAATGAAAGACAAGAAAAAATGCAGCAACGGTGTGTATATATGTATATATGTATGTATGTGTATATATACCCACATATATAAATAAATTAATAATGAAATTAAAGATGCACAGCAAGAAAGAAATTCTAAGATTGTATATAATATGCAAGAAATTAAAATAATTCATGACTGATACAATACTTTATGAAAAAACGTACCGAAACCTACCGAAAAGCATTACATAAACAGTATTACAAAAGACAGAAAGGTTTATCAAAAGACTCGGAGAATTTATTATTACAAAACTGACCGAAAGGAATAACAGCCTACCAATAAATATGGATTCAAGATGATCAAATCTCCACTTCCCAAACTGCTGCTTATATTTGTGGAGCAAATTTTGAACCAAGATTCTGAACGAGTCTCTTCATACAAACACGAAATCTTAAAAGCACTAAAACATTTCTTCCCAAGAATGTTTTTCTGATGGCTAAACATGTTACTATATCACGCATACATACATACATACATACATACATACATACATACATGCACGCATGCATGCACAATACAAGCTTACATGCATTATTATGGCAAAGCTATAAAATGACGCTAAGATCAAATGTCAATTGTTCTACATATCTAAATGACTACATATTCTATAACACTAACACACACACACATGTATGTATACATATGAATATATATATATATATATA
>NC_068997.1:21369562-21371924 GCF_001194135.2 Octopus bimaculoides
ATATATATATATATATATATATATATATAAACATAGATATAAGTAAAATAAAATACATAAATAAATACATAATTAAAATTTGAGAAATGATTCAAGATTTAGGGTATCCATTTCTATAAACACAATGATTTGTAAGCAAATATGATAACCAAATTAACGTGGGGACAAAGAACAGTAGAGACAAGCTGTTGCTCTGCATGATATCTTTCTTATACTGTATCAAATTTGATTTGTTTTAATCACTGCCAAGAAGTTTAAAAAAATGCTGTACCAAATCTAATTTTGGCGTTCAGTAGCTCTTCTCAGCAGCTGTGGAACTCTAATTCGAAAGTTTTAATAATCCACCCCTGTTGTATAGTATTAAGGGCCTTTCTGATAGTCCAGCCACACTACGGTCAAGTTCCTGCAGTTCTTTACTGTGCCCTCCCGTGACATTTTGTTAATTATCAGCTGCTCTGTATAGCTTCATTCTTCTCTCTTTCCTCCAGACTGTTTATGTTTTGTTGGGGGCACAATGACCCTATCGAAAGAGAGAGCGAGCGAGCGAGCGAGAGAGAGAGAGAGAGAGAGAGAGAGAGAGAGCGAGACGGGGGGAGGAGAATGGCCAGTGTATATCATACGCATGATGTCTCAAAAAGCTGTTGAGAGATAATTTTTCAAATACCGCTTACAACTTATCCTAAAGCACATGTAGAGTGTTAAATAGATTTTGTCTACTGCGTCAGTTCATTTGGCTAAGTTTGGAATTTCATATGAATTACCGCTGGCCATGGAACTTGCCTGTTGTCTGTTACAAGTTTTGATAATATTATTGTGTGACTGTATGTTGCTGCAGGGATTGAAGTTACCAGTGAAGAGTGTTCTACTATTTAATGCTGTATTTAGAGTAAAATAAATCTGCACTGATTTGGGCGAAGGTAACGAGTCGTTAGACAGTTGACTAGAATGTCTCACGGTGTTTGTTCCAAATCTATACATGCTGAATTCAAATCCCGCCAAGGTTAATTTTACCATTAGTCCTTTAGGGATCTTAAAAAAAAAAAAAAAAAGATATCAATGAGGAACGGTGGATTGGCGGAACAGTTTGAGGGTCGGGCGAGATATTTAGAGTATGTTCCTAGCTCATTGTTTTCTGACAGCAGCCTTTCACATAATTAATGCCAAACTCTATCGGTCCATGTCGGCAAATATTCTTCGGTAAATATCGATAGCGTATAGAGGAGTGATATTCATGTACGGATGCCAGTCTTTCTCAAAACCTATTGCCATAGCCCTATACATACATGTGTAGATAGATGACCAACGTTGACCTACGGAAAACCTAAAGATTTTCCGTAAACCTTTAGGTCTCATTTATGTGGACCAATTTATATTTGTTGAATCCTTTTGCTTGTTCATTAAGATGTGTTAAGTAAAGTGCTGGATATTTGATGTTCTATATGTTTCAGAGACGGCGCATAGCTCACCGGCTCTTTTCCTATTGGCAAGAAACCTTGAAATTAAACTGAATAGTGACATTCATACATACATACACGCTTACACACACACACACACACACACACACACACACACACACACACACACACACACACACACACACACACACACACACACACACACACATACATACATACAAATATATGTCGATAAATATGCAGATAACTCCCCTCCCGTCCCCACACATATTTTCGTAGCGATTTCACCAAATAATCATTGTTTAAATGCTCAAGGGCCTGTAGCCAGCCTAGCATTATACCCTGCCCAAAAGACACACTACAGAAATCATAACCACAATTTAGTAATTTCCTTTACTGAAAGAGACGAAGAGAGATATTTCTCTACTTCTGCTACGATTCAAGAATCCTCATAACTTTTGAGGAATTTTATTCGAAATGTTAAGTGTCAATTAACCTATTTGACTTTTCTCCTACATTTTTATATCCGAAACAATGCCAGAGAGTCCTTATAATGAATCACCTTAATACGTCTATCACCTCTTTCATTATATTTGCTTGGTTTCTGTGGTGTTTAGTTAATCCAGGATGTCTTAGGCTTCCGTCAAAATGTGCATCAGTTTAGCGGTTTTCTGTACTCTAGCTAACGTTTCAAGCTATACATATGTGTGTGTGTGTGTGTGTGTGTGTTTGTGTGTGTGTGTGTGTGTGTGCGTGCTCATACATACACACACATATAAAATATTTTAAAGATATATCTGTACATATATATTCATACATGTACATACGTATATATGTATATATATGTGTATATATATACACACACACACATATATAATTTACCGATATATATATATATATATGTACATAAATATATATATATATACATATGTATATGTATATATATA
>NC_068997.1:21372452-21373193 GCF_001194135.2 Octopus bimaculoides
ACACACACACACACACACACACACACACACATTCTCCGTCTCTGTGTCTCTGTTTCCTTTATATTTCTTGTTCCCTACAACTCAAACAATTTTCTGTTAACCAATATTAATGTATACCAAAAGTCGGTGAGCTGGCGCAACCGTTAGCAAGCCAAGCAAAATGCTTATCGGCGTTTCGTCCGTTTTCATGTTCAAATTCCGCCGGAGTCGACTTTGACTTTCATACTTTCGGGGTCGATAAATTAAGTACCAGCTGAGTACTGGGGTCAATGTAATCGATGAACTCCGTACCAGAAATCACTTGCCTTGTCCCAAATTTGAAATCAATATCAATATAAACTACATTCACTGAAGTGGAGACACATGGCCTAGTGGTTAGAGCAGCGGACTCGCGATCGAGAGATCGTAGGTTCGAATCTCAGACCAGGCAATGTGTGTATTTATGAGCGAAGCACCTAAGCTCCACTAAGCTCCAGCAGAAGCTCGCCTTTAGCTTCTGCTGACACTACAATACAAATAAGTTTCGTATTAATTCACATGATATTGAAAAGAAACGAACGGATTTATCTGACAGTCCAATAAGATGAAAATATCCAGAAATATAGTCGGCATTCTCAAATCTTTATTTATGTATTGCTAAACCAGATCAAAATGCCTGTGGATTCAGTCCTTTACATGCAGTCAGCTGGAGTGTGTGTGTGTGTGTTTGTGTGTGTGTGTTTGTATGTATGTGTGTGTGTG
>NC_068997.1:21373203-21373474 GCF_001194135.2 Octopus bimaculoides
GTGTGTGTGTGTGTTTGTGTGTGTGTGTTTGTATGTATGTGTGTGTGTGTGTGTGTGTGCGTGTGCAAACAAACATGCATAGATACATAAATATATATATATATAAGGTATAGGTATATATATAATATAATACATGTATAAGCATTTATGTGAATATACATGTGTATGTATATATGTATATGTGTGTATATAAATATGTATATAAATACACATAAATATATGTGTGTGTGAATATGTATATATATATATATATATATATATATATATATAT
>NC_068997.1:21373683-21376065 GCF_001194135.2 Octopus bimaculoides
TATATATATATATATATATATATATATATATATATATATATATTTATGTTTATATGTTTATATCTCTTTAGACACACAAACATATACGTGCACCTGTGTACGAAACACACATGTTCCACGTACGTATTCGCACGTACATGCATTACATACGCACACTGTTAATATTGCTAACTGTGTCTCTTTTGCAAGCTACCCCCATTAACAACATTTAGTTATATCATTCTCTCGTTAAAACATTGTAACAAAGTAATGCACATTGTTATATCTATATTTGAGTACGATTTTATATACAAATTTACACATAAATACGCATACCTTTTTGGATGTATGTATATATATATATATATGTGCGTGTGTGTTTGTATGTGTTTCTGTATGTGATTTTTTATGTATTTGTGTGTGTGTGTGTGTGTTATATTCAAAATGCGTCTTTATTTTAAATTTAACTTATTTCATTAGTTTCTTTTTCTCCTCATATATTGGTATGAGACCCTTACAAGTTGTTTGGGCAATAAAATCCCTACCTCCATCAGCTTCAAAATTTCCAAAATTTTACAATTTCATCAGTGGGACGCAAATTATTCTTAATGTGTTTACTTGCGGCATACGTATGTCCCGCAAAATCCTAGTATCAAAAATGGACGCTGATAACGTATTAATTTCCTACACGCATCGAACTATCTTAGAGCCTACACAGATCCACCTCTTACAATTCCCTACATATTTCCTCATGCTACCTAGACCCTACCTCCATACTGCACAATAGATATATAAAATGACATTCCATTTAGTCATTAAAACTATTGCCTATGTAAACCATTTATATTCGACTCGGCTCAGATTTTAAAAATATTCACAGTCGGAATTGCAGCTCTGTATCAATGATCAAAAGTCTAGCTTCTGTAATTAGAAATAACTAAGCCTTTGTTGAATAGTTTTTATCACCAACGCAAACTTTGGTTTCAAATTTTGATACAAGGCTATCAAATTCGAGGGAGGGGTAAATTGATTACATCGACTCAAGCGCTCAGCAGTAAATATTTTATCGACTCCGAATGGGTGAAAGTTAAAGTCGACCCCTGGCGGCATTTGAACTTAGAACTTTAAGTTGGAAGGAATGTCGCTAAGCATTTTGTCTAGCGCAGTAATGATTCTGCCAGTTCATCGTCTGTATATATTTTAATTCCTCACCTAAAGCATAAGGCACAGGCGATTTAATAGTTTTAAGTACTAGGTTGGCTCTTTATTTTGTGGCTAACCAGAAAAATTGAATAGCAATGTTGTCCTCAGATGGATTTGAATTTAATGGTGATATAATTGCTTTTATATATTAATTTATATAAATTAATTTTTTGTTAGTTTATATTTTACGTTTATAATTTTAATTTAACCTAAAACTTCGTTTAAATTGTATTTTAAACGAAAGATTCGTTAAGATAAGATTTGCATATAATATTTCTGTTAGTTTATATTATAATAAACGTAAAGTTAATGATAGCACGTTTATAATTTTTGATATTTTAGATAATATTGTTTAACATTTTTCTATCTTAATATAATAAGTATTTTTGTATACATTCATTTGTAATTTATTGTTGGTTGATATATACATTCTTTTTATTATTATTGTTGTTGTATTTTGACCTGAAGATTAGCTATATTTTTGAATAGAATTGATTTTCGATCGATTTAATCGATTTGAATATATGTTATTTTCTATTTGAAAACTTGGTTAAGAAACACGTGTAGTCGTTTTATTATCATTATCTTATGATTTTTACTTCGTATTATATTATACTTATTTATCGTGCATTTACTTATTCATTTTTCTATTTGTGACTGTGGATTTTCATGGATGTGTTCATGAACTTTGGTTCATTTCTCTAAAACTATATATATATATATATATATATATATATATATATATATATATATATATATATATATATTGGGTGGCGAGCTGACAGAACAGTTAGTACGCCGGGCAAAATGCTACGCAGCGCTTCGTTCGTCTTTACGTTCTGATTTCAATTTCCAGCCCGCTGATTAAACAAGTACAAGTACCAGTCCAGCATTGGAATCGATGTAATCGATTTAACCCTTTGCCCAAAATTAATAGCCTTGTGCCAAACTTTGTGTCCGTGTTTGTATACATACATACATACATACATATATACATACATATATACATACATACATACACCCACACACACACACACACACACACATATATATATATATAGAAAGAGAGAGAGAGAGAGAGAGAGTGAGAGATAGATACATACATATGGACAGATAGATAGATAAATATTTATGTGTGTGTATATGTATATATATATATAAATAAATATATATATATACATACATACATATATATATATA
>NC_068997.1:21376160-21377470 GCF_001194135.2 Octopus bimaculoides
ATATATATATGGGAGAATATACAAAAAATAACAACAGACGAGGACAGGTGGTGTAAATAACAAAAGTATATATTAGTATGACGCTCGGGAATACGGAAAGTCTTTGACGTTTCGAGCTACGCTCTTCAACAGAAAGAATACGGAGACAAGGAGAAAAATACGGAGAAAAAAAATTGAATAGTGTTCAGTCAACGGTCAATCATGAATGAATCCACACACACATATACAATAGCACATATCTAAAACACATGCAAGAACATAGATACTACACATACACACATGCGTAGATACACTATATTCAATAACAACAACAACATCAACAACTAAAGAATAGAAGAAACAACTAAAACAACAACAACAACAACATCAGACCAATATCAACGACACAATTGGGGATTCTTTAATTCTGGTTTATTGTCAAGTTAAAGAACAGAGCAAAACAATGTGCCAAAGACTTATTTGAAATCTTGGCACACATCTTTTGGAAAGTCTATAGAGATGGTTTTCAAAGATAGGAAACATTGAATGAAGAGGCCAAGCAAAGCAAGATCTTGTGTCGAGATTAATTATAATAGAAGAGTTTATTCGTATTCGAAATTTACAAGAACTTTTGTTTCCAGAGGAAGTGGAGGAGGGGGAGATAGGAAGGGAGGGAGAGCGTGAGTGTGAGCAAAAAAAAGAGATAATGAGAGAGAGTGCGTGTGTGTGTGTGAGTGAGAGAAAGTGAGAGAGAGAGAGAGTAAGAGTGAATGAGAGGAGGATTGTTAGACAGAAAGAGAGAGAGAAAGGGTGTTTGTGTGTGTGTGCGTGTGTGTGCGTGCGTGTGTGTGTGTGCGTGCGTGTGTGTGTGTGCGTGTGTGTTTCAGAGAGAGTATGTGAGTGAATATCTATGCGTATGTATATATGCATATATGTCTATATTAGTATGTGTGTGTTTGTTTGTGTGTGTGCGTGTGTGTGTGTGTGTGTGTGTGTGTGTGTGTGTGTGTGCACGCACGTATGCCTGTATATCAACGGAATATACACACAGACCTCGTTATTTACACACATGCATACATCTGTTTGTGTTATATTACGTGTTTATGTGCGTCAATACCGTATGTGCCAAACTACAATTAGGTTTCCGATTAAGAAATAAATACACACACACACACAAATACACACACATACATGCTCACACTTACACACTCGTTATAGGGACGTTTCAGAATAAGGATTGTGTATGCTTGTCTGTATACTTACCTCTATATACGTTGGTATATATGTTAGTGTGTGTGTGTGTGTGTGTGTGTGTGTGTGTGTGTGTGTGT
>NC_068997.1:21378250-21378985 GCF_001194135.2 Octopus bimaculoides
TAGACTTAGTCTTCTCTAACGTTCAATATAATGGTTTCTGCAATAGACAAAAGCCAGCAATTTTGAATAGAGAATGGTTAGTCTGTATCAGTGGTTCTCAAAGTGGGCAGTATTCCCCACCCCGAGAAAGATGGGGAGTTCCAAGGGGCCGTTGAAGAAAAGTGGGGCGATAATGGGGTAGCGATTCATATAAAAATGTGGGGTAATAATGGAGAGGCGATTCATGTAAAACCAACAAAATAATTCTTCATTAGGTTAAGTTTTATTTGTGAAACACAGTTGCTTTGAATTTGCTTCAGAAAGAGGTCTATGTTTGTGATGGTTAGTTAGGGGTGGGGGTGGAAAGAATGTGGCCTGGGTGTCAAGGGGGCAGTACCTCGAAAATGTTTGGGATCCAGTAGTCTATATCATTAACCCCAGTAATTGACTGGTAATTTGTTTTATGGTCCCGAAAGGGAAGAAAACAGAATTAACTTAGGCGTGAATTGAAATACAAAGTGCTAGAATATAAAGTGCCAGAAGAAATACGCATGACCATTTTTTCCCCCCCGATGCTGCTCTTGGGCTTTGAAATCTTGATGGGGTCGTAAGAACACTGTTGTGACAAACGACGTGTCATTGACATTTTAAACCTGGTGACGCCCATTCTTTCTGCAGTTCTGATCACAGCCGATCGGTTAGAGAGGGAGGGAAAAAGATAGATAAAAAGAGAGTGAGAGAAAGGGAGAGAGAGAG
>NC_068997.1:21378999-21379325 GCF_001194135.2 Octopus bimaculoides
AGAGAGAGAGAGAGAGAGAGAGAGAGAGAGAGGGAGAGAGAAAGAGAACGAGAATAAGAATGGTCCCCAGTCGTGGTCCCAGAAAGAATGAAAGGTAACGTTAACCTCGTTGGGATTTGAACTCAGACTTGGATGTATACTGCAAATACACTGTCCAATGTTCAAATCTTATATATACGTGTGCATGCGTGTGCGTGTGAGTATTTGTGCGTGTATGTGTATGTGTGTGTAAGTGCGTGAGTATATGTATATGCGCACACACGTACACATACACTCACACAAACGCACACACACACACACACACACACACACACACACACACACAC